>NC_092122.1:17210444-17280024 GCF_045679555.1 Salvelinus alpinus
GGCATATGGGCTTTTTAGGTGAGCGCTGATGCAGCCCTATGATAAGCAGTGCCCACTTTGACAAAGGCAGGGGCGCAAAACATTTTGCTTGTCCATTCCCAGTGCTCCTCTCCAGGGTGCTGTTGGAGAGACACATCGCTGTGGCGTTCCACCAATGTTCCATAGAAAATAATCATCTAACATAAATCATGTAGCGGATATAGGATATGGTAGAAAGAGTATGTGGCTTTTTCTGTAGCCTACAGGACATAACATGTATGACAGTGTAATGAGACGGACACTTACATCATGCAGGTTTCTCCGATCAATTTCTCTATTTATTTCACCTTTATTTAACCAGGTAGGCCAGTTGAGAACAAATTCTCATCTACAACTGCGACCTGGCCAAGATAAAGCAAAGCAGTGCGACAAAAACAACAAAACAGAGTTACACATAAACAAAGGTACAGTCAATAACACAAAAGAAAATAAAAATATACGTACAGAGTGCAAATGTAGAAGAGTAGGGAGGTAGGCAATAAATAGGCCCTAGAGGAGACAATAATTACAATTTAGCGGCAGGTAGCCTCGTGGTTAGAGCGTTGGACTAGTAACCGAAAGGTTGCAAGATTAAATCCCTAAGCTCACACTGTAAAAATCTGTCGTTCTGTTAACCCACTGTTCCTAAGCTGTTATTGAACATAAGAATTTGTTCTTAACTGACTTGCCTGGTAAAATAAATAAATACTGGAGTAATATATGTGCAGATGATGATGTGCAAGTAGAGATACTGGGGTGCAAAAGAGCAAGAGGGTAAGTAATAATATGGGGATGAGGTAGTCGGGTGTGCTATTTACAGATTGGCTGTGTACAGGTACAGTGATAGGTAAGCTACTCAGACAGCTGATGCTTAAAGTTAGAGAGGGAGATATAAGACTCCAGCTTCAGAGAGTTTTGCAATTCATTCCAGTCATTGGCAGCAGAGAACTGGAAGAAAAGGCAACCAAAGGAAGTGTTGGCTTTGGGGATGACCAGTGAAATTTACCTCCTGGAGCGCATGTTACGGGTGGGTGTTGCTATGGTGACCAGTGAACTGAGATAAGGCGGGGCTTTACGTAGCAAAGACATATAGATGACCTGGAGCCAGTGGGTTTGGTGATGGATATGTAGTGAGGGCCAGCCAACGAGAGCATACAGGTCTCAGTGGTGGGTAGTATATGGGGTTTTGGTGATAAAACGGATGCCACTGTGATAGACTACATTCAGTTTGCGTGTTGGGGGCTATTTTGTAAATGACATTGCCGAAGTAAAGGATCAGTAGGATAGTCAGTTTTACGATGGTAAGTTTGGCGACATGAGTGAAGGAGGTTTTTTTGCAAAATAGGAAGCCGATTCTAGGTTTCATTTTGGATTGGAGATGCTAAGTTGCTGCAGGGGTTGCTGAGATGTTGGCCAGGGTTGGGGTAGCCAGGTGGAATGCATGGCCAGCCGTGGAAAAATGCTTATTGAAATGATCGATTATCGTAGATTTTTCGGTGGTGACAGTGTTTCCTATCCTCAGTGCAGTGGGCAGCCGGGAGGAGGTGCTCTTGTTCTCCATGGACTTTACAGTGCCCCAAAACTTTTTGGAAATAGTGCTACAGGAAGCAAATTTCTCTAATCTAAATGGGGCTCAATCAAATAAAGAATGTGTTGTAATGTTAACAAACAACATATCCTAAAAACAGGACAGGTCATAAAAATGTACAATATGGAATGGACAATCACAACTGTCCGGTACGAACACTGTTACCCAGTGGTGTAAAGTACTTAAATAAAAATACTTTAAAGTACTACTTTAGTCATGTTTTGGTGTACATGTACTTTTTGGTGTATCTGTACAACTTTTACTTCACTACATTTCTAAAGAAAATAATGTATTTTTTACTCCATACATTTTCCTTGACACCCAAAAGTACTTTTTTTTTGTGAATGATGTCTGAGTGTTGGAGTGTGCCCCTGGCTATCCGTAAATAAATAAAAAAACAAGAAAATGGTGCTGTCTGGTTTGCATAGTAGGAATTTGAAATTATTTATACTTTTACTTTTGATACTTAAGTATATTTAAAACCATACAGCACTAGTGGACTGCCACTGAATGAAGAGGGGCTCCACTATGCAGGACTACTACTCTGTTCCTGACTGAGTTCAGCTCCCTCCCTCCTCTCCTGTGTCTCTGCTCAGACACATTGGGACTCTGTGGGCCATAATTACAATACATGAAACCCAGCATCCTTTCTACATTTTAAGATTTCATTTCATTTAAGTATCCTTTATTTACATGAGAAGTCACATTGAGATCGAGATGTTTTTCAAGTGAGCCCCGGCCAAGAGAGCAGCATCCATACAGTGTACACATGAGACACAACACCACAACATAATGAATGGAAGTTAAAACAGTGCAAACTGCGTACAAGAGTAGGTTTAAAAACATGTGCAGTTATTGGTCAGCAGTCCTCAAATCCAGGATTTAAAATCAATAATCCGAGTACGATGATCTAATTTGAAGCCCTTTTTCAAAGTGTTCCAAGATGATGAGGCAGCAAATCTAAAAGCACTCTTACCAAACTCAGTTCTTATGTTGGGGACATTATATAAAATACAGTTCTGTGATCTCAGACAGTAATGTCCATGACTGTAGTGTGAATAGTTCTTAAATATATTGGCAGCTGTCCTAAGATGTCCTCATAGACAAACATGTACCAGTGAATATTTTGACTCACAGTTAAGGATGGCCATCCTGCTAACTGATACAAGGTACAGTGATGTGCTAGAGGTCTTGTGTTAGTTACAAATCTAAGATTATCATGGTAGACTGTCTAGTGTGTGCAGGTAAGATCCTGGAACATTCCAGAATATCACCATAGTCCAACAAAGGCTAAAAGGTATTTTCTAGCTTGAAATGAAAAACAATACATATTCCTAAAGAAAATGCCCAGCTTAAGTTTAAGCTTTTTAGTGAGCTGTTGAATGTACAAGTCATTTATGTTCGTAACCGACTTCATGATCTAACGTGGTTGATATGTGATTAAAACTCATTTATGTTAAAATTCTTCAAATACTATGAATATGACTAGGCTATTCTGATCAGATCCATTCCTAAAAAATATCTGTATAACAGGTATAACTGACACCGTATGACTAGTAACTCTAGTTATTTAAACACTTTCTACTTGTTTGGTTCATAAATCTGCTCTGTATCATATTACTTTAGTGTTTTTTTTAACTTCTTCGACCAATCTAACTTTGACATTCACTGTAAGAAGGCATTTCCAAAGCACTATATTTTGATGTGTACTTTGCTGAAGATAAGCTCTTACTGTAACTTTACTTGTAGTTACTTAGTTGATGTGCAGTGGCGTGTATTCATGGATGCAAAGGGAAGCCAGGCTTCCCCCAAAAATTGACTCTAACCCCCTACTCCCTTCACAGTGGGAGGAGGCCCCGTTGCACAACTGATCAAGAGAACAAGTACATTAGAGTGTCTAGTTTGAGAAACAGACACAGACACAAGTCCACACAAGTCCTCTGGCAGCTTCATTAAATAGTACCTGCAAAACACCAGTCTCAACGTCAACAGTGAAGAGGCGACTCCGGGATGCTGGCCTTCTAGGCAGAGTTCCTTTGTCCAGTGTCTGTGTTCTTTTGCCCATCTTAATCTTTTATTTTTATTGGCCAGTCTGAGATATTGCTTTTTCTTTGCAACTCTGCCTAGAAGGTCAGCATACCGGAGTCGCCTCTTCACTGTTGACGTTGAGACTGGTTGACGTTGAGACACAGCGTTGTACGAGATCTTCAGTTTCTTGGCAATTCTTTGCATGTAATAGCCTTCATTTCTCAGAACAAGAATAGACTGACGAGTTCAGAAGAAAGGACTTTGTTTCTGGCCATTTTGAGCCTATAATTGAACCCACAAATACTAATGCTCCAGATACTCAACTAGTCTAAAGAAGGCCAGTTTTATTGCTTCTTTAATTAGCACAACAGTTTTCAGCTGTGCTAACATAATTGCAAAAGGTTTTTCTAATGATCAATTAGCCTTTTAAAATGATAAACTTGGATTAGCTAACACAATGTGCCATTGGAACACAGGAGTTATGGTTGATGATAATGGGCCTCTGTACGCCTATGTAGATATTCCATTTAAAAATCTGCCGTTTCCAGCTACAATAGTCATTTATAACATAAACAATGTCTACACTGTATTTCTGATCAATTTGTGCTTTTCTTTCAAAAACAAAGACATTTCTAAGTGACCCCAAACTTTTGAATGGTAGTGTAGCTAGCTGACTTGCTGTTGCTAGCTAATTTGTCCTGGGATATAAACATTGGGTTGTTATTTTACCTGAAATGCACAAGGTCCTTTTTTTCTGGATCTTTGTAGAATTTTGACCCATTTTGAGTCACACAAAATCATGTGTTCTCTACTCTGACATTTAATCCACAGATAAAAGGGGAAACATAGTTAGTTTATAGTAATCTCTCCTCCTTCAGTAGTAGTAGTTGTAGTAGTAGTAGTAGTAGTAGTAGTAGTAGTAGTAGTAGTCTTCTTCTTCTTCTGTGGACTTTATATGTCGGTTGGCAACCAACTTTAAGGTAGATTACCACCCCCAACTGGACTGGAGTGTGGATTTCAGTTCATCTTTTGTGGGTATATGCGCCTAAAAACCAATGAAGAAATGGGAGAGGCGGGACCTGCAGCGCATCAAGTGTAAAAAATAGAATCAAGTTCTATTTTAACGTCTGGCTAGCCGCCAGTTTAGAGAGAAATAAATAAAAAATATAATTTTGTTTTATTTAGCCTAGATAATTGTTTGTACAGTATGTTGAATTTGGTGTCTATTTCAGAACTTATGTCATTTTTCAAGGATGAGCACAAGAGCATTTAAAGGAGAAAAGACCACTATAATTCTGGCAATGTGGAGAAGTGCAGCTATAGTGAGGGACAACTTACTGGTTTGGTCAGGGCCAGCATGAGGGATAAAGTTTATCCAGTGTCGGTGAGTGTAGCTATTAAGTTAAGTTTGAGCGTATAATATCAATGATATAATCATTAACCAGATTAACCCGGATACCAGACTTCGATGAGTGATAACTCAGTTCTAGAATGTTGTCATTGATGAGAATGAATCTAAAAGTCTATTGACATTCAGACTTGACTTTGTTTAGACATCCAGCCTGTACTGTAGTTTCATTACCAGAGACAAATATTCAAAGGCACATTATTTATTTATTCGGAGTGGTACATGCATTCACACAGTCTTGATTTATAGGATCCTTCCAACTATACGATTGATATGTCAAGTGATAAAAGTTATCAATTAAAAGTTTATGGAAAAACTGCACTTGCACTCATGAGAAAATTACAGTTTATTAAAAATTCTACAGCCTTAATGTCATCAATTAAATCCAACTTAATTTATCAAGCACATTTCTTACAATAAATGCATTTTAAGGTGTTCAAAGTCATGCATTGAAAGGCATGTGGCACTTAACATCCTTCTTCTTGGCAGGTCTCTATAGGTGACCAGGGGATTCTCACTACCACATGCAAATGCATCTGTGGAGCTCATAAGTGTAGCCATGCAGCAGATTTTGGCGATTCACAATATCGGCCGTACGGATATGGAATGTGATTGGAGGAAGCCAGCCGTGCCCAACCAGGTGCTTTCAGTGGAGGACCTGTACCCGGCCGAAGACTACAACCCTCTGTCCTGAGAGCCCACAGAGGAGGATCTTCAGTGGCTAAGAAACCGTCTCCAGGACAGGTTCAGTGGAATGGCATGTCTCCTTGAACCTGTCCCAGAACAACCACTACCCTCCCTGTCATCCCTGTCTGTACCGGACATTGTTAAAAAACAAGGGGAACTGGGGCTTACAGGCATCCTGGCTGGCATGGCTCTGTCGTTGGAGCAGCAGGAGGATATACGGCAGGCAACTGTTGGACAGCGCGCCAACACCAACTGGCACACCATGAGGAGAAGGAGGTTGACGGCCAGCAATTATGGAGCAGTGGTTAGGGCCAAGCACTTTACTTCGTCGCAGCTAAAATGGGTCCTCAGATCACAGTCGTTGGATAGGGTGTTGTCTATAAAGTAGGTCACAGATAACAAAGAGGAGGGCATCAAGGCATTCAAATGGCTACAGGGATGGGTGTGCAGGAGTCAGGGCCTTGGGTCACGGGGTCTGGGGTCCTGGGTGCCTGATAAGAGAATTATGTTCTCAAGGTACATAACCCAATTTAATTATATTACTCAGTCTGCAAACCAGAATTTGTAAGATCCTGGTCGAATGAAACAGACTGAGGCCCAGCTAAAATAGTCAAAAAGGTTTATTCACGGGAACGTTCTACAGTCAAGAATACAAAACAATTCATTTTATACTGACTTCTCACGCACACACATTCACACAAACATACGCACACAATGTCCTGCTACGCACACACTGTCTCACTAACCAGCCGACAGAGATTATGGAGACCTTGTCCTTGAGACGTACTCCCCGTTCTCTCCCAAATCTCTATTCAGGTCGGCACCGAGCTCAGACAGTAAAATACCATAAAGGCATATTGTTTTACCCTAATTCTGACTAGGACTACACATTTATTGATTATGATTTTATACATTCTAATCAATTCCATACAATTATATGTTTCAGGGCAGAACATTCTAATCATTCAAATAACAGATAAATCCAACTAACAGTGCCTCACCAGATGGTCTGGTGGGCACCACAGCAGTGGTAGAGGTCAACTGTCTTTATGGTGCAAGGGACCTTACCATTGACGGACAGTGATGTTGAAGGAGTTCTATATCAAGTAGGGAGGAGGGCCTTGCAGCCTCTGTGAAGACTATCCTTACTGGCACCAGGTCCAAGGTCAGCTCCACATCACTAGAAGTGACACCTACTTCTTTGTTGTGTGGATCATAAAAAACTTCCATCAACATCCCCATCGAGTGTGACGACCTCTGACAGACTCATATTGCTCCTCCTGTCAATGGTCCAAAAATATTCCACATAGTTCAAACACGAACTAGGTTATATTACATACAAGTTCTCAAAGCAGCCAACTAAAGGCATGTACTGTAGTTAACTTTATCATGGGCACAGTGGGAATTATCTATCTGTGATGTTCAAATGATTTCTTACCCCCTGTGTTTTACTTGCTGAAGGCCCCAGTCATCCCTGCCTGTACCTGACGCTGTTGAAAAACAAGTGAACAATGAATGAAGATCATACACAAACAATAGGCTCCTAGAATAGGTTACATTACAAAGGCTGAGTCCATGTCCTCAGTTTCATTCAGTAGTACAACACAATTCACATTGCAGTTTATCATGGGCACAGTGGGAATTTACAGTGGGGAGAACAAGTATTTGATACACTGCCGATTTTGCAGGTTTTCCTACTTACAAAGCATGTAGAGGTCTGTAATTTTTATCATAGGTACACTTCAACTGTGAGAGACGGAATCTAAAACAAAAATCCAGAAAATCACATTGTATGATTTTTAAGTAATTCATTTGCATTTTATTGCATGACATAAGTATTTGATCACCTACCAACCAGTAAGAATTCCGGCTCTCACAGACCTGTTAGTTTTTCTTTAAGAAGCCCTCCTGTTCTCCACTCATTACCTGTATTAACTGCACCTGTTTGAACTCGTTACCTGTATAAAAGACACCTGTCCACACACTCAATCAAACAGACTCCAACCTCTCCACAATGGCCAAGACCAGAGAGCTGTGTAAGGACATCAGGGATAAAATTGTAGACCTGCACAAGGCTGGGATGGGCTACAGGACAATAGGCAAGCAGCTTGGTGAGAAGGCAACAACTGTTGGCGCAATTATTAGAAAATAGAAGAAAATAGAAGAAGTTCAAGATGATGGTCAATCACCCTCGGTCTGGGGCTCCATGCAAGATCTCACCTCGTGGGGCATCAATGATCATGAGGAAGGTGAGGGATCAGCCCAGAACTACACGGCAGGACCTGGTCAATGACCTGAAGAGAGCTGGGACCACAGTCTCAAAGAAAACCATTAGTAACACACTACGCCGTCATGGATTAAAATCCTGCAGCGCACACAAGGTCCCCCTGCTCAAGCAGGCGCATGTCCAGGCCCGTCTGAAGTTTGCCAATGACCATCTGGATGATCCAGAGGAGGAATGGGAGAAGGTCATGTGGTCTGATGATTCAAAAATAGAGCTTTTTGGTCTAAACTCCACTCGCCGTGTTTGGAGGAAGAAGAAGGATGAGTACAACCCCAAGAACACCATCCCAACCGTGAAGCATGGAGGTGGAAACATCATTCTTTGGGGATGCTTTTCTGCAAAGGGGACAGGACGACTGCACCGTATTGAGGGGAGGATGGATGGGGCCATGTATTGCGAGATCTTAGCCAACAACCTCCTTCCCTCAGTAAGAGCATTGATGATGGGTCGTGGCTGGGTCTTCCAGCATGACAACGACCCGAAACACACAGCCAGGGCAACTAAGGAGTGGCTCCGTAAGAAGTATCTCAAGGTCCTGGAGTGGCCTAGCCAGTCTCCAGACCTGAACCCAATAGAAAATCTTTGGAGGGAGCTGAAAGTCCGTATTGCCCAGCGACAGCCCCGAAACCTGAAGGATCTGGAGAAGGTCTGTATGGAGGAGTGGGCCAAAATCCCTGCTGCAGTGTGTGCAAACCTGGTCAAGAACTACAGGAAACGTATGATCTCTGTAATTGCAAACAAAGGATTCTGTACCAAATATTAAGTTCTGCTTTTCTGATGTATCAAATACTTATGTCATGCAATAAAATGCTAATTAATTACTTAAAAATCATACAATGTGATTTTCGGGATTTTTGTTTTAGATTCCGTCTCTCACAGTTGAAGTGTACCTATGATAAAAATTACAGACCTCTACATGCTTTTTAAGTAGGAAAATCTGCAAAATCGGCAGTGTATCAAATACTTGTTCTCCCCACTGTATATCTGTGATGTTTAAATTAGGTCTTACCCCCAGAGTGAGAGAGTACGTCACTTCCAGCAGATCTTCTTGCTGAGGGTGGTGTTGATCACGTGGGGTGAGCCTGATGTTCCGCATGTCACGCTCCATGTCCAAAACATGGGGAAAAGGGGACATAAAGTCAACGTCTCCATATGTCTACAAATTCAATGTCTTACACAATATTGTATCATATTTGATGAGTACTGACCTGGCCGTCCACAGGCTTGATGTGCTGCAGTCTCCACAACTGGACGCTCACTCTCGGATCACACAGGATGTCCATGCACCGGATGGTCTGAAGGATGCATCCCTGTTGGACTGGAAAACAAAGAGACATTTGGTCAGTGGTGGGTCTTTTTCAATGCTGTATCACAATCTTTATGTGTACAGAAAACACATTGTTTATCATAACACAAACACACCTTGGACAATGTGACAAGTGGTCCCAACACCCCAAAATATTGCAAAGTTGCTTAGGAGCCAGGAACACGGCGATCAAGTCTATCGGCGCCATCTTAAAAAACATGAAGGTTATGGTGATGATGATGATGGTGATGATGATGATGACGATGGAGAACGTGTTCTGAATAATGCTTTTTAACATATTCAAAGTTGACCTCCTCTACTGACCCGTGTTCCATGTTACTGTCTCTTCCCCCTCAGCACCTGCAGTAGGTCCCAGCTGTAGCAGTACAGTCACTGTACAGTCTGACTGAGGGAGGTTTTAGTACGGCTCTGTATCACTGTGTGAACACATCTTTACTATTGATGTTGTGGTAACTCTGACAGTAGTAATCTCCTGCATCTTCAGCCTGGACTCCACTGATGGTCAGAGTGACGTCTTATCAAAAGAACATCTCTTGGTCATCCCTACTGCCTCTGACCAGGCAGATCCAAAAAATAAATAAGTAAAAGTGAAAGTCACCCAGTAAAATACTATATTGCGTGCAGACTAGCCTATAGCCTATATTTTGTTCAGTTTGAGAAGGACAGCGCAAAGATGAGAAGGAGGACCGGAAGTCAACTTTGATTTTATTAAAAGCAATATGTTTCTTGCCCATGATGTAGGCTATTTATCAGTTTTATCAGATTCGAGTAACTTACATTGTGCTGAAACTTGAAGCAGCAGCCACGGTACAATCAGTCAGACAGCTCATGGTGCTGAAAGTAGGCAAAATGTCTTCATTTTAATTAGTCTTTACTAACAGCAAGAGGGCTTTGTGTTGATGCCTATTTCTTCCTATTTAGGAAATAAGAGGTAGGGCTATCCGTTTGACCAGCGAAATTCCTCGACCCACCATGCACGCTTTAAATAGCCTACAATCTTATAATTTTTTTTCTTCCAAAAGGGTTCTTCTTCTGTCCCCATATGATAGCCCCTTTTGGTTCCAAGTAGTTCTACCTAGAACCTAAAAGGGTTCTTCAAAAGGTTATCCTGTGGAAACAATCTATAAAGTGATCTATAACTGCTCTTTGGTTGGCGATGCTTTATGCTAGAAACAAGCTGAGAAATTGACTTTGCTTGGGAAGTAATCCAATTCTGTCACAATTAATTGATTAAACTATGAACATTCTTGTCAGGGTTGTGTGCGGAGAAGTATCGGAGTCAAGCGCAGGACACAGGTGTTGAGTGAAACCACAGTGTTTTACTCAAAATATAGGCAAAAGTTCCATAAATGGAAATAATCATAAACACACACGTAATCATCACAACACCTAACGCACAAACAATCACGGACAAAACAGAAATGAAAGCCAGAGGGTTAAATAGGGAACATGATGGGGGAATTGAAACCAGGTGTGTATAAACAGACAAAACAAAACGAAACTGAAAAATAGATCGATGGTGACTAGAAAGCCGGTAAAGTCGACCGCCGAACACCACCCGAACAAGGAGAAGGGCCGACTTCGGCGGAAGTCGTGACAATTCTGTACATTAGACGATGTTTAAACCCAGACAGCTTTTAGGGAAACACTTGTAACCTTCCTTCATTGAGTTAAGCCATGGAACAATAGTAGCCAGCAGTTAAAGGTTATATTTCACTACGTCGGAAGACCTACTCAGTCTGGGATGGAAAGGCTAACTTTTGAAAGTACCGTGCTCAGATTCCTAATTACATCTCAGATTGAATTATTTGCATTACAGGGACAGTTTTGTTGCAAACAAGATGTGATTTGGCATAGAGAAACATGATAAGATGCACACGTAAGAATATCTCTCTGTCCATTCTTAGCCTGTAATTTCGGTAATTTGTATGATATTAAAAAAACATTCTGCTAATATGTAAAATTATGTAGAATTGCATGACATTTTTATAAAATGTCCTGCAAATACCATGCAATGCTTTTATTATAAAGGAGATCTTTCCACCCCTACTCTTGTCCACAACGTTCTGGCCTTCAGCCCTGTGCGTTATCAACATTCCTGCGTTGCCATGGAGGCCTGATGCTTACAGGGCGAAGAGCACTTTATAAAACTGCATATCAAAGCTCTGGTCTGTTCAGGAAATTAGGGTAAACGGTAGGCGTGTTCCCTGCTATCCATTTTATGTTTTAATTATTATTGTGGGTAAAGGGGAGGGTCACTTGTTTCATTTTCAAGCGTTCAGGGAGGGCCATCCATTTTCGTTTTAGAGACGTCCGATTTTCTCCATGTAAGTATAACTTTCCCTCCTCCCTAACACAAGATAATAATAACATTTTCGCAGATGAACAGGTGAGGTCTAGCAACATGTAATAGACCGTAGCTCTTGTTCAGTTTTTGACCCAGCAGACTTCTAGACTTTTAAAGACAGTAAGGTAATGCTATTGAATATTTTATTTATATCTTCACATTATATCAATGTGATGATCACACCTGCATTAAGCTACATTTGTTTTAAAAGTTGTCCACATAACATTAAAAGTATCACATCCCGGATCTCAATCCCATTGAGCACGTCTGGGATCTGTTGGATCGGAGGGTGAGGGCTAGGGCCATTCCCCCCAGAAATGTCCGGGAACTTGCAGGTGCCTTGGTGGAAGAGTGGGGTAACATCTCACAGGAAGAACGGGCAAATCTGGTGCAGTCCATGAGGAGGAGATGTACTGCAGGACTTAATGCAGCTGGTGGCCACACCAGATACTGACTGTTACTTCTGATTTTGACCCACCCCCCATTTGTTCAGGGACACATTATTCAATTCCTTTTAGTCACATGTCTGTGGAACTTGTTCAGTTTATGTCTCAGTTGTTGAATCTTGTTATGTTTATACAAATATTTACACATGTTAAGTTTGCTGAAAATAAATGCATTTGACAGTGAGAGGAAGTTTATGTTTTTTGCTGAGTTTAGATACTGTATGTAGTGTAAATGTGTCTGATGTTTGAGTCCAGCATCTTGTCTCATTCACAGATCTAGCAGTCAGTAACCTGCTCATTAAAATAGTTAAGATAATGCTAGAAGATCATATCAATTTAAATCAGACATTTGGTTGAGGTCCATATGAGGACTTGTTTTGGGGGGCTGAAGTGATTGTAACTTTGAAGTAATGTTGAGGTCATAGCATATTTTGTTTTACTTCTGTAGATCTTGCTTTGCATATGGACAGGTATTGTGTTTCAAAACTTCAAATAACTTTTATATACACTTAAAGGCCATGACAAAACTATAAGTCACAACCATGATGATGATGATGAGGATGGTCATGTGATCTGAATGATTGCTTTCTAATATTGTCACATGTCACAGTTGACCTCCTCTAGTGACCATTGTTCCATTTCAATGCCTCTGCCCCCTCACCACCTGCAGTAGGTCCCAGCTGTAGCAGTAAAGTCACTGTGCAGTCTGACTGAGGGAGGTTTTTGTACGGCTCTGTATCACTGTGTGAACACTGGATCACTGTGGAAACTCTGACAGTAATAATCTCCTGCATCTTCAGCCTGGACTTCACTGATGGTCAGAGTGAAGTCACTCCCAGATCCACTGCCACTGAATCTAGATGGAGTCCCAGACTGAAGGGTTTTAGCCCAGTATATTAGGAGTTTAGGAGCTCCTCCAGGTTTCTGTTGGTACCAGGCCAAATAGTGTCCATTGCTGTTACTGTATACTGCGCTGCTGGTCTTACAGCTGAGACTGACTGAGAGACCCACTGAAACAGCTTTCACTGCGGGGGTCTGAGTCAAAATGTACTGGCCTCTTGACTCTGAAACAGAGGTGTTGTGTAGAGTTAGCACTACATTGTTCATTCATTTGTCAATATGGCATATTCAATAAAACTATAATGAGATTATATCATTGCAATTGTCCAGGTAATTTTCTGTAAAATGCATTACCTTGGAGACAAAAGGCAAATATCCAGATGAAAATGGTGATAAAAGTCATGGTTGTTGTGGGTTCTGTTGTCATGAAGGACAGCTCTCAGTCATGAAGTGTTAAACTCACAGGGATATAAACACTCCCAGAGCACTGAAGCATGTGTCCTCAGTGTCCTATGCAAACAGACTGTATTGGTCCCCCAGGGAAACTGTAGTTGAAGAGCTCTTCTTCTTCTACTTCTTCTTCTTCAGGATTGGATTGGCGGATTGCATCCAATTTAAAGGTGCATACACAGCCCCCCACTGTACTAAAGGGTGAGGCCAGTCACGGCCTATCTACATTGCATTATCTTCATTATTCCTGTTCCTAAAAGGACAAACTTGCACCAGTAACCCTACACCTATATACCACCATTTCATAAAAAATACCTGTCACGCCCTGACCTTAGAGATCCTTTTTATGTCTCTATTTGGTTTGGTCAGGGTGTGATTTGGGGTGGGTATTCTATGTTCTATTATTTGTATTTCTATGTTTTGGCAGGGTAGGGTTCTCAATCAGGGACAGCTGTCTATCGTTGTCTCTGATTGAGAACCATACTTAGGTAGCCCTTTGCCCACCTGTCTTTGTGGGAGGTTGACTTTGTTTAGGGCACATAGCCTTTAGCTTCACGGTTTGTTTTTGTAGTGTTTATTGTTTTGTTCGGCGTCATTTTCCAAATAAAGAGAAAATGTACGCTCACCACGCTGCACCTTGGTCCTCTTCTTTTAACGGCCGTGACAATACCATCCCAATAACTATTATTATTATTTATGTTCTTTTTTAAATTATTATTTTTTTACCCCTTTTTCTTCCCAATTTTGTGGTATCCAATTGGTAGTTACAGTCTTGTCTCATCGCAGCAACTCCCGTATGGACTCGGGAGAGGCGAAGGTCGAGAGCCGTGCGTCCTCCAAAACACAACCCAGCCAAGCCGCACTGTTTCTTTTTTTTCGTCTTTACATTTTTTTAAATTATATCCGAAACATACAATATACTTGCAGTGAAGCCGCTCAATAAATACATCATACCAGTCATCCAACAGATTCCCATTCAGAGCGACACACAGAAGCATCCAGGGTCAATGCCCTGCTCAAGGGCACATTGACAGATCACCCATCAGGCCAAAAAACATGAACCCCGAACCCTCGAAGATCCCCCCACAGTTCCCCAATAGCTGTCCCTCAACCAATCGAGACCCCTCCCACAGTCCCCCCCAAGAAGAAAAAATAAAATAAAATACAATTAATTCCATTCCCCACCCCCAAGAACCCCCCAATGTACCAACAACCAAGAGATTGAACTAAAGAGAAAAAAGAAAGACAGAAGAAAACAGCAAACAATGCAAAAAAATGTAAATAAAATCTAATAAATACATTTAAAACAAAAGACATCAAGGACATCTAAAATCATAACTGCATATGTCTGGCACTATTACATGTATGTGTGTGTTCTTGTATGTGTTTATTTGAATGACAGTGTGTGTATATGCATGTGTACAAACAGCCGCACTGCTTCTTGACACAATGCCCACTTAACCCGGATGCCAGCCGCACCAATGTGTCAGAGGAAGTACTGTACACCTGGCGACTGTGCCAGTGTGCACAGCACCCGGCCCGCCACAGCAGTTGCTATTGCGCGACGGGACAAGGACATTCCTGCCGGCCAAACCTTCCCCAAAGCCGGACGACGCTGGGCCAATTGTGTGCCACCCCATGGGTCTCCCGGTCGTGGCCGGCTGCGACAGAGCCTGGACTCGCACCCAGAATCTCTGGTGGAACAGCTAGCACCGTGATGCAGTGTCTTAGACCACAGCGCCTCTCGGGAGGCCCCCATTAAGTTTTCTGCAGTAACATCTCACACACCCAGGTACTTGTCTTCTGTTACCACCTACACATTAAAACCCACTACTCCATTCCACTCCTTTGGGCTCCCGAGTGGGACAGCGGTCTAAGCACTGCATCTCAGTGCAAGAGGCGTCACTACAGTCCCTGGATTGATTCCAGGCTGTATCACACCCGGCCATGATTGGGAGTCCCATAGGGCGGCGCACAATTGGCCCAGCGTCGTCCGGGTTTAGCCGGGGATGGCCGTCATTATCAATAAGAATTTGTTCTTAACTGACTTGCCTAGTGACTCTATCTGCTCCTGCACCATGCCAACAGCCTGGTAGGACGGGACACCACCCCTCAACACACCCTGTAACTCTTCAGAAGTTAGCCTCCCGAGTGGTGCAGTGGTCTAAGCCACTGCATAACAGGGCTTGAGGTGTCACTTCAATCCCAGGCTGTGTCACAGCCGGCCGTGACTGGGACACCCATGAGGCGGCGCACAATTGGCCCAGTGTCGTCTGGGTTAGGAGAGGGTTTCTTGTCCAATTGCACTCTAGTGACTCCTTGTGGCGGGCTGGGTGCCTGCAAGCTGACTTTGGCCTCCTACAAGCTGACTTTGGTCGCCAGCTGGACGGTGTTTCCTCTTACACATTGGTGAGGCTGGCTTCTGGGTTAAGCGAGCAGTGTGTCAAGAAGCGGTGCGGTGCGGCAGGGTTGTGTTTTGGGGGATGCATGGCTCTCGACCTTCGCCTCTCCCGAGTCCGTAGGGGAGTTGCAGCGATGGGACAAGACTGTAACTACCAATTGGGGATAAAAGTACTTAAAAAAATATATATATAAAAAAGAACTCTTCTGAAGTCTACTCTCGTATACCCAAATACTTCTCTGCAACTGCCACCACAAAATCTATTCTCTGTGATTTCCATTTCTGCGGTATCAGTCCTTATTGTATTATACTAGTACTGCAGTACTATCAGTCCCTATTGTATTATACTAGTACTGCAGTACTATCAGTCCCTATTGCATTAGACTAGTTGTAACGGTTTTCTTCCTGGGATGAAGGAGAGGACCAAAACGCAGCACGGCTAGTGTTCAACATGATTTAATAAAGAATATATTTGTCACGAACGTCAAAGGGAGAGAGAGAGGACCAAGGCGCAGCGTGTGAAAAATACATCTTCTCTTTATTTAGGAGATGAACGAACGAAGCAAAACAACAAATAGACGACCGTGAAGCTATAACCGAACAAAATGCAAACATGCAACCTAGACACAGACACAGACCTAGACACAGACACAGACACAGACCTAGACACAGACACAGACAATGACCCAACAAAAACATGATGCCTATGGCTGCCTAAAATATGGCTCCCAATCAGAGACAAATGAAAGACATCTGTCTCTGATTGAGAACCACTCAGGCAACCATAGACATACCTAGAAACATTCACTCAACCATAGACATACCTAGAAACATTCACTCAACACAAACCCATACACTAAACCCAACACCCCCTTTTCCATAAAACCACCCGAAACGAGACAAAACACAAACATTCCCCATGTCACACCCTGACCTAACTAAAATAATAAAGAAAACAAAGATAACTAAGGCCAGGGTGTGACATAACCCCCCCCTTAAGGTGCGAACTCCGGGCGCACCAGCATAAAGTCTAGGGGAGGTCTGGGTGGGCGTCTGTCCACGGTGGCGGCTCTGGCACAGGTCGTGGTCCCCACCCCACCATAGTCACTACCCGCTTACGTAGCCTCCTCCAAATGACCACCCTCCAACTTAACCCCACAGGATTAAGGGGCAGCACCGGACTAAAGGGCAGCACCGGACTAAGGGGCAGCACCGGACTAAGGGGCAGCACCGGACTAAGGGGCAGCACCGGACTAAGGGGCAGCCCCGGGACAAGGTAGCTCAGGACAGAGAGATAGCTCAGGACAGAGGGATAGCTCAGGACAGAGGGATAGCTCAGGATAGAGAGGTAACTCAGGATAGAGAGGTAGCTCAGGATAGAGGGGCAACTCCGGACTGAAGGGCAGCTCCGGACAGAGAGACAGCTCTGGACTGAGGGGCAGTTCTGGATAAATGGCAGCTCTAAGCTAAGGGACAGCTCCGGGACAAGGTAGCTCAGGACAGAGAGGAAGCTCAGGACAGAGGGATAGCTCAGAATAGAGAGGTAGCTCAGGATAGAGGGGCAACTCCGGACTGAAGGGCAGCTCCGGACAGAGAGACAGCTCTGGACTGAGGGGCAGTTCTGGATGGCGAACGGCTCTGGACGCTCATGGCTGGCTGACGGCTCTGGACGCTCATGGCTGGCTGACGGCTCTGGACGCTCATGGCTGGCTGACGGCTCTGGACGCTCATGGCTGGCTGACGGCTCTGGACGCTCATGGCTGGCTGACGGCTCTGGACGCTCATGGCTGGCTGACGGCTCTGGACGCTCATGGCTGGCTGACGGCTCTGGACGCTCATGGCTGGCTGACGGCTCTGGACGCTCATGGCTCACTGGCGGTTCTGGACGCTCATGGCTCACTGGCGGTTCTGGCAGATCCTGTCTGGTTGGCGGCTCTGGCAGATCCGGTCTGGCGGAAGGCTCTGGCAGATCCGGTCTGGCGGAAGGCTCTGGCAGATCCGGTTTGGCGGAAGGCTCTGGCTGATCCGGTCTGGCGGAAGGCTCTAGCGGCTCCTGTGTGGCGGACGACTCTGTAGGCTCCTGGCAGACGGGCGGCTTTGCAGGCTCCTGGCAGACGGGCGGCTTTGCAGGCTCATGGCAGACGGGCAGTTCAGGCGGCGCTGGGCAGACGGGCAGTTCAGGCGGCGCTGGGCAGACGGGCGACTCAGGCGGCGCTGGGCAGACGGGCGACTCAGGCGGCGCTGGGCAGACGGGCGACTCAGGCGGCGCTGGGCAGACGGGCGACTCAGGCGGCGCTGGGCAGACGGGCGACTCAGGCGGCGCTGGGCAGACGGGCGACTCAGGCGGCGCTGGGCAGACGGGCGACTCAGGCGGCGCTGGGCAGACGGGCGACTCAGACGGCGCTGGGCAGACGGGCGACTCAGACGGCGCTGGGCAGACGGGCGACTCAGACGGCGCTGGGCAGACGGGCGACTCAGACGGCGCTGGGCAGACGGACGACTCAGACGGCGCTGGGCAGACGGACGACTCAGACGGCGCTGGGCAGACGGACGACTCAGACGGCGCTGGGCAGACGGACGACTCAGACGGCGCTGGGCAGACGGACGACTCAGACGGCGCTGGGCAGACGGACGACTCAGACGGCGCTGGGCAGACGGACGACTCAGACGGCGCTGGGCAGACGGACGACTCAGACGGCGCTGGGCAGACGGACGACTCAGACGGCGCTGGGCAGACGGACGACTCAGACGGCGCTGGGTAGACGGACGACTCAGACGGCGCTGGGTAGACGGATGACTCAGACGGCGCTGGGCAGACGGGCGACTCAGACGGCGCTGGGCAGACGGACGACTCAGACGGCGCTGGGCAGACGGACGACTCAGACGGCGCTGGGCAGACGGACGACTCAGACGGCGCTGGGCAGACGGACGACTCAGACGGCGCTGGGCAGACGGACGACTCAGACGGCGCTGGGCAGACGGACGACTCAGACGGCGCTGGGCAGACGGACGACTCAGACGGCGCTGGGCAGACGGACGACTCAGACGGCGCTGGGCAGACGGACGACTCAGACGGCGCTGGGCAGACGGACGACTCAGACGGCGCTGGGCAGACGGACGACTCAGACGGCGCTGGGTAGACGGACGACTCAGACGGCGCTGGGTAGACGGATGACTCAGACGGCGCTGGGTAGACGGGCAGCTCTGGCCGGCTGAGGCGCACTATAGGCCTGGTGCGTGGTGCCGGAACTGGTGGTACCGGGCTGGGGACACGCACCTGAAGGCTAGTGCGGGGAGAAGGAACAGGGCATACTGGACCCTGGATACGCACATTAGGCCTAGTGCGTGGTGCCGGAACTGGTGGTACCGGGCTGGGGACACGCATCTCAGGGCTAGTGCGGGGAACAGCAACAGGACACACTGGGCTCTCAAAGCGCACTATAGGTCTAGTGCGTGGTACCGGCACAGGTGGTACCGGGCTGAGGGCACGCACCTCAGGGCGAGTGCGGGGAGAAGCAACAGTGCGTACAGGGCTCTGGAGACACACATTAGGCCTAGTGCGTGGTGCCGGCACTGGTGGTACCGGGCTGGAGACACGCACCATAGGGCGAGTACGTGGAGGAAGAACAGGGCTCTGGAGACACACTGGAAGCCTGGTGTGTGGTGCCGGAATTGGTGGTACCGGGCTGGAGCGGGAAGGTGCTACAGGAGGAGCAGGACTAGGGAGGCACACAGGAGACCTAGTTCGTGGAACTGTCATTCCCAGACGGTTAGCACGCAACTCAGGACGAGCATGGAGAACTGACTCAGGTAACATCACATCCCGCACACGCTCTGTCGGGTGGATGTCGTGCCTCACGCACCAACACAGCAGCTCCCTCATTTCACTCTCCTCCAAACTCCTCAATAAATCCTTAACAGTCTCTGTATCATTCCCGTTGCTCACCTCCAATATCCGCACAACTGGCTCTGGTTCCCTCTTTTCACGCTGCTTGGTCCTGAATGGTTGGGTCATTCTGTCACGAACGTCAAAGGGAGAGAGAGAGGACCAAGGCGCAGCGTGTGAAAAATACATCTTCTCTTTATTTAGGAGATGAACGAACGAAGCAAAACAACAAATAGACGACCGTGAAGCTATAACCGAACAAAATGCAAACATGCAACCTAGACACAGACACAGACCTAGACACAGACACAGACACAGACCTAGACACAGACACAGACACAGACACAGACCTAGACACAGACACAGACAATGACCCAACAAAAACATGATGCCTATGGCTGCCTAAAATATGGCTCCCAATCAGAGACAAATGAAAGACATCTGTCTCTGATTGAGAACCACTCAGGCAACCATAGACATACCTAGAAACATTCACTCAACCATAGACATACCTAGAAACATTCACTCAACACAAACCCATACACTAAACCCAACACCCCCTTTTCCATAAAACCACCCGAAACGAGACAAAACACAAACATTCCCCATGTCACACCCTGACCTAACTAAAATAATAAAGAAAACAAAGATAACTAAGGCCAGGGTGTGACAATATTAGAACACTACAAACAACAAAACAAGAAATGTGAAAACCGAAACAGTCCTATCTGGTGCAGAACACAAAGACAGAAGACAACCACCCACAATCCCCAACACAAAACAAGCCACCTATATATGATTCTCAATCAGGGACAACGATTGACAGCTGCCTCTGATTGAGAACCATATTAGGCTGAACACAGAAACAGACAAACTAGACACACAACATAGAATTCCCACCCAGCTCACGTCCTGACCAACACTAAACAAGCAAAACACATAAGAACTATGGTCAGGACGTGACACTAGTACTTCAGTACTATCAGTCCTTATTGTATTATACTAGTACTGCAGTACTATCATTCCCTATTGTTTTATACTAGTACCGCAGTACTATCAGTCCCTATTGTATTATACTAGTACCGCAGTACTATCAGTCCCTATTGTATTATACTAGTACTTCAGTGCTATCAGTCCCTATTGAATTGTACTAGTACTTCAGCACTATCAGTCCCTATTGTATTATACTTGTATTTCACACTATCAGGGTGGTACTGAGGGTGGTACTGCATGAAGGTTCTCACTCTTCTGTGGGGGAGGTTTTTGTGAATGAATCACTGTGGTACACTTTTAGAAGCGGCACAAACTGGTGCTGAAAAGTAAGTCAATGTCTGTCTTTCTTCTCTCATAAAAAACATTGAATCATGCTATTGAAAAACGTTATGAGATGTTATCATCTTCTCCAGAAAAAA
This sequence comes from Salvelinus alpinus, assembly GCF_045679555.1. Classification (NCBI taxonomy): domain Eukaryota; kingdom Metazoa; phylum Chordata; class Actinopteri; order Salmoniformes; family Salmonidae; genus Salvelinus; species Salvelinus alpinus. The sequence continues at coordinate 17,231,567 of NC_092122.1, forward strand.
TACTGAGGCTATATCTTTTTAGAGGTTTCTGTGGACAGATTCGTAGATTGGTAGAGGGCAGAGTCACCGAAGTCAGAAAATTGTCCATCATATAAGCAAGTTTACTTGGCAATAAAAACATTATAACATGCAATTTAAAAAGATAAACATTTTTGATTAACAGTGTTGCATGTCAGCTCATTGTTCTGTCGAGATGTAGTAACACATTTTTCTATAATATAAGCAACACTTTGTATTGTATTCATAGTAGATGTTAACACTGACATTACATAATCTATAGTTTTGAATAGGTCATTTTGTGCTTGTTTCAGAGTAGATTTGACATAAAATAGATATGGCGATTTCATGTCAGATTTTAAACTGTGAATATCATATCTGAATATTAAATCTGAATATGTGCTATCTGTTTACTGCATGACAATAAGCTTAGTCCTAGACTTAAAAGCAAGCTCTATTGAGAATCTCCATTGAAAGTGCATTTTAGTTTAGGACTAGGATTCATCTGTGTCCAGGAAACCCACTCCTAGTGTTTTGTTGCTCTTGGTGTGCGAAACTCTAGAGCATGAAGATAACATACATTTATCTTAAGTATTGTTTTGCCTAAAAATCCATCAGGAGTTTTCATTGACGTTTATCTTTATAGATTCAGTGTTTCATTGTTCTCGGTTGTTCCCTGTTCTGTAACTACTATAGTTGTTTATCCTGTGTGTATTGTTAATCTGAAATGGTTTTGTTCACTGATAACGCAGAATAATTTCTCCCCTCTCCTCTCCTAATGTTATAGAGTAGTAGTAGTAGTAACTGACCCTATCCTCTCCTAATGTTATAGAGTAGTAGAAGTAACTGACCCTCTCCTCTCATAATGTTATAGAGTAGTAGTAGTAACTGACCCTCTCCTAATGTTATAGAGTAGTAGAAGTAACTGACCCTCTCCTCTCATAATGTTATAGAGTAGTAGTAGTAACTGACCCTCTCCTAATGTTATAGAGTAGTAGTAGTAACTGACCCTCTCCTCTCCTAATGTTATATAGTAGTAGTAGTAGCTGACCCTCTCCTCTCCTAATGTTATATAGTAGTAGTAGTAACTGACCCTCTCCTCTCCTAATGTTATATAGTAGTAGTAGTAACTGACCCTCTCCTCTCCTAATGTTATATAGTAGTAGTAGTAACTGACCCTATCCTCTCCTAATGTTATAGAGTAGTAGAAGTAACTGACCCTCTCCTCTCATAATGTTATAGAGTAGTAGTAGTAACTGACCCTCTCCTAATGTTATATAGTAGTAGTAGTAACTGACCCTCTCCTCTCCCAATGTTATAGAGTAGTAGTAGTAACTGACCCTCTCCTCTCCTAATGTTATAGAGTAGTGGTAGTAACTGACCCTCTCCTCTCCTAATGTTACAGAGTAGTAGTAGTAACTGACCCTCTCCTCTCCTAATGTTATAGAGTAGCAGTAGTAACTGACCCTCTCCTCTCCTAATGTTATAGAGTTGTAGTAGTAGTAACTGACCCTATCCTCTCCTAATGTTATAGAGTAGTAGTAGTAGTAACTGACCCTCTCCTCTCCTAATGTTATAGATTAGTAGTAGTAGTAACTGACCCTCTCCTCTCCTAATGTTATAGAGTAGTAGTAGAAACTGACCCTCTCCTCTCCTAATGTTATAGAGTAGTAGTAGTAACTGACCTTCTCCTCTCCTAATGTTATAGAGTAGTAGTAGTAACTGACCCTCTCCTAATGATATAGAGTAGTAGTAGTAACTGACCCTCTCCTCTCCCAATGTCATAGAGTAGTAGTAGTAACTGACCCTCTCCTCTCCTAATGTTATAGAGTAGTAGTAGTAACTGACCCTCTACTCTCCTAATGTTATAGAGTAGTAGTAGTAGTAACTGACCTCTCCTCTCCTAATGTTATAGAGGAGTGGGAGTAACTGACCCTCTCCTCTCCTAATGTTATAGAGTAGTAGATGACCCTCTCCTCTCCTAATGTTATAGAGTAGTAGTAGTAGTAACTGACCCTCTCCTCTCCTAATGTTACAGAGTCAGAGTAGTAGTAACTGACCCTCTCCTCTCCTAATGTTATAGAGTAGTAGTAGTAACTGACCCTCTCCTTTCCTAATGTTATAGAGTAGTAGTAGTAGTAACTGACCCTCTCCTCTCCTAATGTTATAGAGTAGTGGTAGTAACTGACCCTCTCCTCTCCTAATGTTATAGAGTAGTGGTAGTAACTGACCCTCTCCTCTCCTAATGTTACAGAGTAGTAGTAGTAACTGACCCTATCCTCTCCTAATGTTATAGAGTAGTAGTAGTAGTAACTGACCCTCTCCTCTCCTAATGTTATAGATTAGTAGTAGTAGTAACTGACCCTCTCCTCTCCTAATGTTATAGAGTAGTAGTAGAAACTGACCCTCTCCTCTCCTAATGTTATAGAGTAGTAGTAGTAACTGACCTTCTCCTCTCCTAATGTTATAGAGTAGTAGTAGTAACTGACCCTCTCCTAATGATATAGAGTAGTAGTAGTAACTGACCCTCTCCTCTCCCAATGTTATAGAGTAGTAGTAGTAACTGACCCTCTCCTCTCCTAATGTTATAGAGTAGTAGTAGTAACTGACCCTCTACTCTCCTAATGTTATAGAGTAGTAGTAGTAGTAACTGACCTCTCCTCTCCTAATGTTATAGAGTAGTAGTAGTAGTAACTGACCTCTCCTCTCCTAATGTTATAGAGGAGTGGTAGTAACTGACCCTCTCCTCTCCTAATGTTATAGAGTAGTAGCTGACCCTCTCCTCTCCTAATGTTATAGAGTAGTAGTAGTAGTAACTGACCCTCTCCTCTCCTAATGTTACAGAGTCAGAGTAGTAGTAACTGACCCTCTCCTCTCCTAATGTTATAGAGTAGTAGTAGTAACTGACCCTCTCCTTTCCTAATGTTATAGAGTAGTAGTAGTAGTAACTGACCCTCTCCTCTCCTAATGTTATAGAGTAGTGGTAGTAACTGACCCTCTCCTCTCCTAATGTTATAGAGTAGTGGTAGTAGTAACTGACCCTCTCCTCTCCTAATGTTATAGAGTAGTAGTAGAAACTGACCCTCTCCTCTCCTAATGTTATAGAGTAGTAGTAGTAACTGACCTTCTCCTCTCCTAATGTTATAGAGTAGTAGTAGTAACTGACCCTCTCCTAATGATATAGAGTAGTAGTAGTAACTGACCCTCTCCTCTCCCAATGTTATAGAGTAGTAGTAGTAACTGACCCTCTCCTCTCCTAATGTTATAGAGTAGTAGTAGTAACTGACCCTCTACTCTCCTAATGTTATAGAGTAGTAGTAGTAGTAACTGACCTCTCCTCTCCTAATGTTATAGAGTAGTAGTAGTAGTAACTGACCTCTCCTCTCCTAATGTTATAGAGGAGTGGTAGTAACTGACCCTCTCCTCTCCTAATGTTATAGAGTAGTAGCTGACCCTCTCCTCTCCTAATGTTATAGAGTAGTAGTAGTAGTAACTGACCCTCTCCTCTCCTAATGTTACAGAGTCAGAGTAGTAGTAACTGACCCTCTCCTCTCCTAATGTTATAGAGTAGTAGTAGTAACTGACCCTCTCCTTTCCTAATGTTATAGAGTAGTAGTAGTAGTAACTGACCCTCTCCTCTCCTAATGTTATAGAGTAGTGGTAGTAACTGACCCTCTCCTCTCCTAATGTTATAGAGTAGTGGTAGTAACTGACCCTCTCCTCTCCTAATGTTACAGAGTAGTAGTAGTAACTGACCCTCTCCTCTCCTAATGTTATAGAGTAGCAGTAGTAACTGACCCTCTCCTCTCCTAATGTTATAGAGTTGTAGTAGTAGTAACTGACCCTCTCCTCTCCTAATGTTATAGAGTAGTAGTAGTAGTAACTGACCCTATCCTGTCCTAATGTTATAGAGTAGAAGTAGTAACTGACCCTCTCCTCTCCTAATGTTATAGAGTAGTAGTAGTAACTGACCCTCTCCTCTCCTAATGTTATAGAGTAGTAGTAGAAACTGACCCTCTCCTCTCCTAATGTTATAGAGTAGTAGTAGTAACTGACCCTCTCCTTTCCTAATGTTATAGAGTAGTAGTAGTAGTAACTGACCCTCTCCTCTCCTAATGTTATAGAGTAGTGGTAGTAACTGACCCTCTCCTCTCCTAATGTTATAGAGTAGTAGTAGTAACTGACCCTCTCCTCTCCTAATGTTATAGAGTAGTAGTAGAAACTGACCCTCTCCTCTCCTAATGTTATAGAGTAGTAGTAGTAGTAACTGACCCTCTCCTCTTCTAATGTTATAGATTAGTAGTAGTAGTAACTGACCCTCTCCTCTCCTAATGTTATAGAGTAGTAGTAGTAACTGACCCTCTCCTAATGATATAGAGTAGTAGTAGTAACTGACCCTCTCCTCTCCCAATGTTATAGAGTAGTAGTAGTAACTGACCCTCTCCTCTCCTAATGTTATAGAGTAGTAGTAGTAACTGACCCTCTACTCTCCTAATGTTATAGAGTAGTAGTAGTAGTAACTGACCTCTCCTCTCCTAATGTTATAGAGTAGTAGTAGTAGTAACTGACCTCTCCTCTCCTAATGTTATAGAGGAGTGGTAGTAACTGACCCTCTCCTCTCCTAATGTTATAGAGTAGTAGCTGACCCTCTCCTCTCCTAATGTTATAGAGTAGTAGTAGTAGTAACTGACCCTCTCCTCTCCTAATGTTACAGAGTCAGAGTAGTAGTAACTGACCCTCTCCTCTCCTAATGTTATAGAGTAGTAGTAGTAACTGACCCTCTCCTTTCCTAATGTTATAGAGTAGTAGTAGTAGTAACTGACCCTCTCCTCTCCTAATGTTATAGAGTAGTGGTAGTAACTGACCCTCTCCTCTCCTAATGTTATAGAGTAGTGGTAGTAACTGACCCTCTCCTCTCCTAATGTTACAGAGTAGTAGTAGTAACTGACCCTCTCCTCTCCTAATGTTATAGAGTAGCAGTAGTAACTGACCCTCTCCTCTCCTAATGTTATAGAGTTGTAGTAGTAGTAACTGACCCTCTCCTCTCTTAATGTTATAGAGTAGTAGTAGTAGTAACTGACCCTATCCTGTCCTAATGTTATAGAGTAGATGTAGTAACTGACCCTCTCCTCTCCTAATGTTATAGAGTAGTAGTAGTAACTGACCCTCTCCTCTCCTAATGTTATAGAGTAGTAGTAGAAACTGACCCTCTCCTCTCCTAATGTTATAGAGTAGTAGTAGTAACTGACCCTCTCCTTTCCTAATGTTATAGAGTAGTAGTAGTAGTAACTGACCCTCTCCTCTACTAATGTTATAGAGTAGTGGTAGTAACTGACCCTCTCCTCTCCTAATGTTATAGAGTAGTAGTAGTAACTGACCCTCTCCTCTCCTAATGTTATAGAGTAGTAGTAGAAACTGACCCTCTCCTCTCCTAATGTTATAGAGTAGTAGTAGAAACTGACCCTCTCCTCTCCTAATGTTATAGAGGAGTAGTAGTAGTAACTGACCCTCTCCTCTCCTAATGTTATAGAGTAGTAGTAGTAACTGACCCTCTCCTTTCCTAATGTTATAGAGTAGTAGTAGTAGTAACTGACCCTCTCCTCTCCTAATGTTATAGAGTAGTGGTAGTAACTGACCCTCTCCTCTCCTAATGTTATAGAGTAGTGGTAGTAACTGACCCTCTCCTCTCCTAATGTTACAGAGTAGTAGTAGTAACTGACCCTCTCCTCTCCTAATGTTATAGAGTAGCAGTAGTAACTGACCCTCTCCTCTCCTAATGTTATAGAGTTGTAGTAGTAGTAACTGACCCTATCCTCTCCTAATGTTATAGAGTAGTAGTAGTAGTAACTGACCCTATCCTGTCCTAATGTTATAGAGTAGAAGTAGTAACTGACCCTCTCCTCTCCTAATGTTATAGATTAGTAGTAGTAGTAACTGACCCTCTCCTCTCCTAATGTTATAGAGTAGTAGTAGTAACTGACCTTCTCCTCTCCTAATGTTATAGAGTAGTAGTAGAAACTGACCCTCTCCTCTCCTAATGTTATAGAGTAGTAGTAGTAACTGACCTTCTCCTCTCCTAATGTTATAGAGTAGCAGTAGTAACTGAACCTTTCCTAATGATATAGAGTAGTAGTAGTAACTGACCCTCTCCTCTCCCAATGTTATAGAGTAGTAGTAGTAACTGACCCTCTCCTCTCCTAATGTTATAGAGTAGTAATAGTAACTGACCCTCTCCTCTCCTAATGTTATAGAGTAGTAGTAGTAACTGACCCTCTCCTCTCCTAATGTTATAGATTAGTAGTAGTAACTGACCCTCTCCTCTCCTAATGTTATAGAGTAGTAGTAGTAACTGACCCTCTCCTCTCCTAATGTTACAGAGTAGTAGTAGTAGTAACTGACCCTATCCTCTCCTAATGTTATATAGTAGTAGTAGTAGTAACTGACCCTCTACTCTCCTAATGTTATAGAGTAGTAGTAGTAACTGACCCTCTCCTCTCCTAATGTTATAGAGTAGTGGTAGTAGCTGACCCTCTCCTCTCTTAATGTTACAGAGTAGTAGTAGTAACTGACCCTCTCCTCTCCTAATGTTATAGAGTAGTAGTAGTAACTGACCCTCTCCTCTACTAATGATATAGAGTAGTAGTAGTAACTGACCTCTCCTCTCCTAATGTTATAGAGGAGTGGTAGTAACTGACCCTCTAATCTCCTAATGTTATAGAGTAGTAGTAGTAACTGACCCTCTACTCTCCTAATGTTATATAGTAGTAATAGTAGTAACTGACCCTCTCCTCTTCTAATGTTACAGAGTCAGAGTAGTAGTAGTAACTGACCCTCTCCTCTCCTAATGTTATAGAGTAGTAGTAGTAACTGACCCTCTCCTTTCCTAATGTTATAGAGTAGTAGTAGTAGTAACTGACCCTCTCCTCTCCTAATGTTATAGAGTAGTGGTAGTAACTGACCCTCTCCTCTCCTAATGTTACAGAGTGGTGGTAGTAACTGACCCTATCCTCTCCTAATGTTACAGAGTAGTAGTAGTAACTGACCCGATCCTCTCCTAATGTTATAGAGTAGTAGTAGTAACTGACCCTCTCCTCTCCTAATGTTATAGAGTAGTGGTAGTAACTGACCCTCTCCTCTCCTAATGTTATAGAGTAGTAGTAGTAACTGACCCTCTCCTCTCCTAATGTTACAGAGTAGTAGTAGTAGTAACTGACCCTCTCCTCTCCTAATGTTATAGAGTAGTAGTAGTAACTGATCCTCTCCTCTCTTAATGTTATAGAGTAGTAGTAGTAACTGACCCTCTCCTCTCCTAATGTTATAGAGTAGTAGTAGTAACTGACCCTCTCCTCTCCTAATGTTATAGAGTAGTAGTAGTAACTGACCCTCTCCTCTCCTAATGTTACAGAGTAGTAGTAGTAGTAACTGACCCTCTCCTCTCCTAATGTTACAGAGTAGTAGTAGTAGTAACTGACCCTCTCCTCTCCTAATGTTATAGAGTAGTAGTAGTACCTGATCCTCTCCTCTCTTAATGTTATAGAGTAGTAGTAACTGACCCTCTCCTCTCCTCTACTAATGTTATAGAGTAGTAGTAGTAACTGACCCTCTCCTCTCCTAATGTTATAGAGTAGTAGTAGTAACTGACCCTCTCCTCTCCTAATGTTATAGAGTAGTAGTAGTAACTGACCCTCTCCTCTCCTAATGTTATATAGAAGTAGTAGTACCTGACCCTATCCTCATGTTATAGCAGTAGTAGTAACTGACCCTCACCTCTCCTAATGTTATAGAGTAGTAGTAGTAACTGACCCTCGCCTCTCCTAATGTTATAGAGTAGTAGTAGTAACTGACCCTCTCCTCTCCTAATGTTATATAGTAGTAGTAGTAACTGACCTCTCCTCTCCTAATGTTATAGAGTAGTAGTAGTAAATGACCCTCACCTCTCCTAATGTTATATAGAAGTAGTAGTAACTGACCCTCTCCTAATGTTATAGAGAAGTAGTAGGAACTGACCTCTCCTCTTCTAATGTTATATAGTAGTAGTAGTAGCTGACCCTCTCCTCTTCTAATGTTATAGAGTAGTAGTAGTAACTGACCTTCTCCTCTCCTAATATTATATAGTAGTAGTAGTAACTGACCCTCTCCTCTCCTAATGTTATAGAGTAGTAGTAGTAGTAACTGACCCTCTCCTCTCCTAATGTTATAGAGTAGTAGTAGTACCTGATCCTCTCCTCTCTTAATGTTATAGAGTAGTAGTAACTGACCCTCTCCTCTCCTCTACTAATGTTATAGAGTAGTAGTAGTAACTGACCCTCTCCTCTCCTAATGTTATAGAGTAGTAGTAGTAACTGACCCTCTCCTCTCCTAATGTTATAGAGTAGTAGTAGTAACTGACCTTCTCCTCTCCTAATATTATATAGTAGTAGTAGTAACTGACCCTCTCCTCTCCTAATGTTACAGAGTAGTAGTAGTAGTAACTGACCCTCTCCTCTCCTAATGTTATAGAGTAGTAGTAGTACCTGATCCTCTCCTCTCTTAATGTTATAGAGTAGTAGTAACTGACCCTCTCCTCTCCTCTACTAATGTTATAGAGTAGTAGTAGTAACTGACCCTCTCCTCTCCTAATGTTATAGAGTAGTAGTAGTAACTGACCCTCTCCTCTCCTAATGTTATAGAGTAGTAGTAGTAACTGACCCTCTCCTCTCCTAATGTTATATAGAAGTAGTAGTACCTGACCCTCTCCTCATGTTATAGCAGTAGTAGTAACTGACCCTCACCTCTCCTAATGTTATAGAGTAGTAGTAGTAACTGACCCTCGCCTCTCCTAATGTTATAGAGTAGTAGTAGTAACTGACCCTCTCCTCTCCTAATGTTATATAGTAGTAGTAGTAACTGACCTCTCCTCTCCTAATGTTATAGAGTAGTAGTAGTAACTGACCCTCACCTCTCCTAATGTTATATAGAAGTAGTAGTAACTGACCCTCTCCTAATGTTATAGAGAAGTAGTAGGAACTGACCTCTCCTCTTCTAATGTTATATAGTAGTAGTAGTAGCTGACCCTCTCCTCTTCTAATGTTATAGAGTAGTAGTAGTAACTGACCTTCTCCTCTCCTAATATTATATAGTAGTAGTAGTAGCTGACCCTCTCCTCTCCTAATGTTATAGAGTAGTAGTAGTAGTAACTGACCCTCTCCTCTCCTAATGTTATAGAGTAGTAGTAGTAACTGACCTTCTCCTCTCCTAATATTATATAGTAGTAGTAGTAGCTGACCCTCTCCTCTCCCAATGTTATAGAGTAGTAGTAGTAGTTACTGACCCTCTCCTCTCCTAATGTTATAGAGTAGTAGTAGTAGTAACTGACCCTCTCCTCTCCTAATGTTATAGAGTAGCAGTAGTAACTGACCCTCTCCTCTCCTAATGTTATAGAGTAGTAGTAGTAGTAACTGACCCTCTCCTCTCCTAATGTTATATAGTAGTAGTACTAACTGACACTCTCCTCTCCTAATGTTATAGAGTAGTGGTAGTAACCGACCCTCTCCTCTACTAATGTTATAGAGTAGTAGTAGTAGTAACTGACCCTCTCCTCTACTAATGTTATAGAGTAGTAGTAGTAACTGACCCTCTCCTCTCCTAATGTTATAGAATAGTGGTAACTGACCCTCTCCTCTCCTAATGTTATAGAGTAGTAGTAGTAGTAACTGACCCTCTCCTCTCCTAATGTTATAGAGTAGTAGTAGTAACTGACCCTCTCCTTTCCTAATGTTATAGAGTAGTAGTAGTAACTGACCCTCTCCTTTCCTAATGTTATAGAGTAGTAGTAGTAGTAACTGACCCTCTCCTCTCCTAATGTTGTAGAGTAGTGGTAGTAACTGACCCTCTCCTCTCCTAATGTTATAGAGTAGTGGTAGTAACTGACCCTCTCCTCTCCTAATGTTATAGAGTAGTGGTAGTAACTGACCCTCTCCTCTCCTAATGTTATAGAGTAGTAGTAGTAACTGACCCTCTCCTCTCCTAATGTTACAGAGTAGTAGTAGTAGTAACTGACCCTCTCCTCTCCTAATGTTATAGAGTAGTAGTAGTAACTGATCCTCTCCTCTCTTAATGTTATAGAGTAGTAGTAGTAACTGACCCTCTCCTCTCCTAATGTTACAGAGTAGTAGTAGTAGTAACTGACCCTCTCCTCTCCTAATGTTATAGAGTAGTAGTAGTAACTGACCCTCTCCTCTCCTAATGTTACAGAGTAGTAGTAGTAGTAACTGACCCTCTCCTTTCCTAATGTTATAGAGTAGTAGTAGTAGTAACTGACCCTCTCCTCTCCTCTACTAATGATATAGAGTAGTAGTAGTAACTGACCCTCTCCTCTCCTAATGTTATAGAGTAGTAGTAGTAACTCCTCTCCTCTCTTAATGTTATAGAGTAGTAGTAGTAACTGACCCTCTCCTCTCCTAATGTTACAGAGTAGTAGTAGTAGTAACTGACCCTCTCCTTTCCTAATGTTATAGAGTAGTAGTAGTAGTAACTGACCCTCTCCTCTCCTCTACTAATGATATAGAGTAGTAGTAGTAACTGACCCTCTCCTCTCCTAATGTTATAGAGTAGTAGTAGTAACTGACCCTCTCCTCTCCTAATGTTATAGAGTAGTAGTAGTAACTGACCCTCTCCTTTCCTAATGTTACAGAGTAGTAGTAGTAGTAACTGACCCTCTCCTCTCCTAATGTTATAGAGTAGTAGTAGTACCTGATCCTCTCCTCTCTTAATGTTATAGAGTAGTAGTAACTGAACCTCTCCTCTCCTCTACTAATGATATAGAGTAGTAGTAGTAACTGACCCTCTCCTCTCCTAATGTTATAGAGTAGTAGTAGTAACTGACCCTCTCCTCTCCTAATGTTATAGAGTAGTAGTAGTAACTGACCCTCTCCTCTCCTAATGTTATATAGAAGTAGTAGTACCTGACCCTCTCCTCATGTTATAGCAGTAGTAGTAACTGACCCTCACCTCTCCTAATGTTATAGAGTAGTAGTAGTAACTGACCCTCGCCTCTCCTAATGTTATAGAGTAGTAGTAGTAACTGACCCTCTCCTCTCCTAATGTTATATAGTAGTAGTAGTAACTGACCTCTCCTCTCCTAATGTTATAGAGTAGTAGTAGTAACTGACCCTCTCCTCTCCTAATGTTATAGAGCAGTAGTAGTAACTGACCCTCACCTCTCCTAATGTTATATAGAAGTAGTAGTAACTGACCCTCTCCTAATGTTATAGAGAAGTAGTAGGAACTGACCTCTCCTCTTCTAATGTTATATAGTAGTAGTAGTAGCTGACCCTCTCCTCTTCTAATGTTATAGAGTAGTAGTAGTAACTGACCTTATCCTCTCCTAATATTATATAGTAGTAGTAGTAGCTGACCCTCTCCTCTCCTAATGTTATAGAGTAGTAGTAGTAGTAACTGACCCTCTCCTCTCCTAATGTTATAGAGTAGTAGTAGTAACTGACCTTCTCCTCTCCTAATATTATATAGTAGTAGTAGTAGCTGACCCTCTCCTCTCCCAATGTTATAGAGTAGTAGTAGTAGTTACTGACCCTCTCCTCTCCTAATGTTATAGAGTAGTAGTAGTAGTAACTGACCCTCTCCTCTCCTAATGTTATAGAGTAGCAGTAGTAACTGACCCTCTCCTCTCCTAATGTTATAGAGTAGTAGTAGTAGTAACTGACCCTCTCCTCTCCTAATGTTATATAGTAGTAGTACTAACTGACACTCTCCTCTCCTAATGTTATAGAGTAGTGGTAGTAACCGACCCTCTCCTCTACTAATGTTATAGAGTAGTAGTAGTAGTAACTGACCCTCTCCTCTACTAATGTTATAGAGTAGTAGTAGTAACTGACCCTCTCCTCTCCTAATGTTATAGAATAGTGGTAACTGACCCTCTCCTCTCCTAATGTTATAGAGTAGTAGTAGTAGTAACTGACCCTCTCCTCTCCTAATGTTATAGAGTAGTAGTAGTAACTGACCCTCTCCTTTCCTAATGTTATAGAGTAGTAGTAGTAACTGACCCTCTCCTTTCCTAATGTTAAAGAGTAGTAGTAGTAGTAACTGACCCTCTCCTCTCCTAATGTTATAGAGTAGTGGTAGTAACTGACCCTCTCCTCTCCTAATGTTATAGAGTAGTGGTAGTAACTGACCCTCTCCTCTCCTAATGTTACAGAGTAGTAGTAGTAACTGACCCTATCCTCTCCTAATGTTATAGAGTAGTAGTAGTAACTGACCCTCTCCTCTCCTAATGTTATAGAGTAGTGGTAGTAACTGACCCTCTCCTCTCCTAATGTTATAGAGTAGTAGTAGTAACTGACCCTCTCCTCTCCTAATGTTACAGAGTAGTAGTAGTAGTAACTGACCCTCTCCTCTCCTAATGTTATAGAGTAGTAGTAGTAACTGATCCTCTCCTCTCTTAATGTTATAGAGTAGTAGTAACTGACCCTCTCCTCTCCTCTACTAATGATATAGAGTAGTAGTAGTAACTGACCCTCTCCTCTCCTAATGTTATAGAGTAGTAGTAGTAACTGACCCTCTCCTCTCCTAATGTTATAGAGTAGTAGTAGTAACTGACCCTCTCCTCTCCTAATGTTACAGAGTAGTAGTAGTAGTAACTGACCCTCTCCTCTCCTAATGTTATAGAGTAGTAGTAGTACCTGATCCTCTCCTCTCTTAATGTTATAGAGTAGTAGTAACTGACCCTCTCCTCTCCTCTACTAATGATATAGAGTAGTAGTAGTAACTGACCCTCTCCTCTCCTAATGTTATAGAGTAGTAGTAGTAACTGACCCTCTCCTCTCCTAATGTTATAGAGTAGTAGTAGTAACTGACCCTCTCCTCTCCTAATGTTATATAGAAGTAGTAGTACCTGACCCTCTCCTCTCCTAATGTTATAGAGCAGTAGTAGTAACTGACCCTCACCTCTCCTAATGTTATATAGAAGTAGTAGTAACTGACCCTCTCCTAATGTTATAGAGAAGTAGTAGGAACTGACCTCTCCTCTTCTAATGTTATATAGTAATAGTAGTAGCTGACCCTCTCCTCTTCTAATGTTATAGAGTAGTAGTAGTAACTGACCTTCTCCTCTCCTAATATTATATAGTAGTAGTAGTAGCTGACCCTCTCCTCTCCTAATGTTATAGAGTAGTAGTAGTAGTAACTGACCCTCTCCTCTCCTAATATTATATAGTAGTAGTAGTAGCTGACCCTCTCCTCTCCCAATGTTATAGAGTAGTAGTAGTAGTTACTGACCCTCTCCTCTCCTAATGTTATAGAGTAGTAGTAGTAGTAACTGACCCTCTCCTCTCCTAATGTTATAGAGTAGCAGTAGTAACTGACCCTCTCCTCTCCTAATGTTATAGAGTAGTAGTAGTAGTAACTGACCCTCTCCTCTCCTAATGTTATATAGTAGTAGTACTAACTGACACTCTCCTCTCCTAATGTTATAGAGTAGTGGTAGTAACCGACCCTCTCCTCTACTAATGTTATAGAGTAGTAGTAGTAGTAACTGACCCTCTCCTCTACTAATGTTATAGAGTAGTAGTAGTAACTGACCCTCTCCTCTCCTAATGTTATAGAATAGTGGTAACTGACCCTCTCCTCTCCTAATGTTATAGAGTAGTAGTAGTAGTAACTGACCCTCTCCTCTCCTAATGTTATAGAGTAGTAGTAGTAACTGACCCTCTCCTCTTCTAATGTTATAGAGCAGTAGTAATAACTGACCCTCTCCTCTCCTAATGTTATAGAGTAGTACTAGTAACTGACCTTCTCCTCTCCTAATGTTATAGAGTAGTAGTGGTAACTGACCCTCTCCTCTCCTAATGTTATAGAGTAGCAGTAGTAACTGACCCTCTCCTCTCCTAATGTTATAGAGTAGTAGTAGTAGTAACTGACCCTCTCCTCTCCTAATGTTATATAGTAGTAGTACTAACTGACACTCTCCTCTCCTAATGTTATAGAGTAGTGGTAGTAACCGACCCTCTCCTCTACTAATGTTATAGAGTAGTAGTAGTAGTAACTGACCCTCTCCTCTACTAATGTTATAGAGTAGTAGTAGTAACTGACCCTCTCCTCTCCTAATGTTATAGAATAGTGGTAACTGACCCTCTCCTCTCCTAATGTTATAGAGTAGTAGTAGTAGTAACTGACCCTCTCCTCTCCTAATGTTATAGAGTAGTAGTAGTAGTAACTGACCCTCTCCTCTACTAATGTTATAGAGTAGTAGTAGTAACTGACCCTCTCCTCTCCTAATGTTATAGAATAGTGGTAACTGACCCTCTCCTCTCCTAATGTTATAGAGTAGTAGTAGTAGTAACTGACCCTCTCCTCTCCTAATGTTATAGAGTAGTAGTAGTAACTGACCCTCTCCTCTTCTAATGTTATAGAGCAGTAGTAATAACTGACCCTCTCCTCTCCTAATGTTATAGAGTAGTACTAGTAACTGACCTTCTCCTCTCCTAATGTTATAGAGTAGTAGTGGTAACTGACCCTCTCCTCTCCTAATGTTATAGAGTAGCAGTAGTAACTGACCCTCTCCTCTCCTAATGTTATAGAGTAGTAGTAGTAGTAACTGACCCTCTCCTCTCCTAATGTTATATAGTAGTAGTACTAACTGACACTCTCCTCTCCTAATGTTATAGAGTAGTGGTAGTAACCGACCCTCTCCTCTACTAATGTTATAGAGTAGTAGTAGTAGTAACTGACCCTCTCCTCTACTAATGTTATAGAGTAGTAGTAGTAACTGACCCTCTCCTCTCCTAATGTTATAGAATAGTGGTAACTGACCCTCTCCTCTCCTAATGTTATAGAGTAGTAGTAGTAGTAACTGACCCTCTCCTCTCCTAATGTTATAGAGTAGTAGTAGTAACTGACCCTCTCCTCTTCTAATGTTATAGAACAGTAGTAATAACTGACCCTCTCCTCTCCTAATGTTATAGAGTAGTACTAGTAACTGACCTTCTCCTCTCCTAATGTTATAGAGTAGTAGTGGTAACCGACCCTCTCTTCTCCTAATGTTATAAAGTAGTAGTAGTAACTGACCCTCTCCTCTCCTAATAGCTCAGTGTTTCATAGTTCTAAAGGGTCGTCCATGGCGATACCAGTGATTCAGCCACCTTCCAGAGAAGTCACTGTAGTGTCTTGAAGTCATTGTAGTGTTCTATAGTCTCCACATGATGCTAGTTCTGGAAATATTAGTGTTTTAGAGCTAAATGTTACAGTAAAATAGCGAATAATATCAGTAGTTATGTGTGCTAAAAGTATTTTGAGATTAAGTTGTGGATATGTTCTTGCCTCTTAGTTCAAATAAAGATAGATTTGACAGTGCTGATCTATTCTGGGACAAGCAGAACCACACAGCCCAGTCTATGTAAATCTCAGTTTCACTCCCACAGCTACCAGTCTAGCAGTTGAACAGTTTCACTGCCTGACATACCCTGGACTGGGACAGATGTGAGGAAGTGGACTGGTTTTAACCTTTATGTTGGATTCAGGGAGGGAGACATAACAGACATGCCACCATGTAATTAATGACAGATAATAATGTATGTCTGTTTGAGCCCAGCAGCATGTCTCATTCACAGATCCAGCATCATGTCTCATTCACACTGCTCATCAAAATAGTTCATATAATGCTAGATGATCACATCAATATTTGGTTGTGAGGTTCATATGGGGATTTGATTTAGGGGGCTGATGCTGATGTAACATCACCTTCTTTTTCTTTACTTCTCTACATCTTATTTTGCACGTTGGACCGGTATTGTGGGTATTTCAGAACTTCAAATAACTTTTGAAGGTGCACTAGATTGATGATGATGATGATGATGATGATGATGATGATGGGCAACATGTGATCTGAATGATGCTTTCTAAACATATTCAAAGTTGACTTCACTAACCAGTGTTCCATGTCACTGTCTCTTGTATGACAGAACCTCAGGTTGTTTTAGTGGGTCATAATCATGTTATATGATCTCAGTAAATATGGTTCAATCTTAACTTGAAATTCACTACCCAATACAGGGACGGGGATATTTATTCTGAAATTATGTGAGACATTATTATTTCACATAGATAGAGTTCATTCAAGTTATTGTCTGAAATGTTAAATAAAAGGTTTGTTAGCCACAGCAAAAGGGAAGGCATATTTATGTAGTCTGGACCTATGGGTGTTGTCAGTTCAGGAATGATTTCACATGAAGGTGGATAAGTTTACATTATAGTCACCATCACTGATATATTTAGCTCAGTGTATTTTAGTTCAGTCAGTGTTCCATGTCACTGTCTCTTCCCCCTCAGCACCTGCAGTAGGTCCCAGCTGTAGCAGTACAGTCACTGTGCAGTCTGACTGAGGGAGGTTTTTGTACGACTCTGTATCACTGTGTGAACACCCTGACACTGTTGGGATAGTGGAAACTCTGACAGTAGTAATCTCCTGCATCTTCAGCCTGGACTCCACTGATGGTCAGAGTGAAGTCACTCCCAGATCCACTGCCACTGAATCTAGATGGAGTCCCAGACTGTAGGGTGCTTGTATAGTAAATGAGGAGTTTAGGAGCTCCTCCAGGTTTCTGTTGGTACCAGGCTAGAAAGTTATTACTATACACATTACTGCTGGTTTTACAGTTCAGAGAGACTGGCTGTCCTGGGACAACAGCTTTCACTGCAGGAGTCTGAGTCACAACGTACTGTCCTCTGGATTCTGAAAAATAAAAAATAAACATTTATATAAATTAAATATTACATGTTGTAATGAATAGTTCTGAATATAAATATTAACATTGATATACTGTACATGTATATAGATTAAATTAATCTTCAACAATAGATTCTGACAATTGTAACCTTGAAAGCAGAAGGCAAGTGTCCAGATGAAGATGGTGAAACAAGTCATGGTTGTTGTGGTTCTGTTGTCATGAAGAACAGCTCTCAGACATGAAGTGTTAAACTCACAGGGATATAAACACTCCTAGAGCAGTGAAGCATGTGCTGCCAATGCAAAGTGTCCAAGCTATGCAAACAGGGGTGTACTCATTCCCGCGACTCTGTTGCAAAACGTTTCTTAAACGGAAACAAACAAACAAACAAACCAATTAAACTCTCATTTTGCTCTGTTTGCTTCCGTTTGTTTCTTTTGACTAACAAAAATACAGGACGTGACCAATACAATACCAATGTCCAAGCAAGGCACAAATTGGGATATCAAGAATAGTTAAATGGTCAATAATAAAATAATATAAAAATAATAACAACAATAACAGACAACAACTTAAAGAAAAAGTAGAATTAAGAATTATTATATTTTTCACAGTTACACCACATTAGAAATTGACTTGAGTTACATCCATTATGACCTCTAAAGTCCATTAAGCCGAGCAATAAAGTATCCATTTGGTTCTTAAATGGTAAAGGGTTTCTGTAATGAATACACTTCCCCAGAGGGAACCTAATGGAACCTAACACAAGCAAACAGTAGCAAACGGAACAAAATGGGGAGGGACCTAGCTGAATTTGTCCAATAGAAACTCTTGTATTCGTTTCAAATCTTTTTCCAATGCAAAAGTTTTGCTACAGTGTACAACTAATAAATACGCCCGACTTTCTTAGTCCCACAGAGACAGTGTAATTGAAGAGATCTGTGTGAGCAGGAGCATTTTTAAGAGGTGGGGCTGATTGCCCAGCCAATCATGGCCTTGATTGGTAAACAAGCCTCAATTAAAGGCTGGGAAGGTGCTGGAATGTTCTAGCAGTGCGTGGTATTAGAGAGGTTTTGTGTTGACTGCACCACAGGTCATTTCAGGGCAGTGTTTCCCAAACCTCTCTTGAAGTCCCCCCAGACAGTCCACTTACAGTATTTGATGTGTCCCTGAACTAACACAGCGGATTCAAATGGTCCCCTAATCAGCAAGCCCCTCACTATGAAAAGCAGTTGTGGTATTTCTGGTATAAAATCAAATATGTGGACTTCCTCAAATACTTAAGGAGAGGTTTGGGAAACACTGTTTTAGGGATTAGGTGTTATAATCATGTTATACCATTTCAATAAATATAGTAGATTTTGACAGAGGGATCTTACAGAGACTGTAGGTTTTATTCTGAAATGTTGTGAGACATTACTATTGAACATAGATGGACTCTTTTCAACATATTGTGTAACATGTTTCAGGTTGGCGATAACAAAACGGGAGGACTATTTATGTCATCTGGACATATGGGTGTTATCACTTCAAGAATGATTTAACATGAGAGGGGATACGTTGACATTATTGTCAGCATCACCTGTGTATTTATCTCAGTGTATTTTAGTTCACTCAGTGTTCCATGTCACTATCTCTTCCCCTTCAGCACCTGCAGTAGGTCCCAGCTGTAGCAATACAGTTACTGTGCAGTCTGACTGAGGAGGAATTTTGTACGGCTCTATATCACTGTGTGAACACTCCACCACTGTGTAAACTCTGACAGTAGTAATCTCCTGCATCTTCAGCCTGGACTCCATTGATGGTCAGAGTGAAGTCTGTAATTGTAATTATCTGTCACGACATTCATCGGAAGAAGAAGACGAATCGTCAGACCAAAATGCAGCGGGGTACATGTTCATCTTTATTTGCTTAACTGACTGAACACTGAATACAAAATAACAAAAAAAGAATAGCCGAAATCAGTTCTGCAAGGTGCAACCAACACTAAACAGAAAATAGAAACATACAAAGCAATCTACGGTCAGGGCGTGGCAGTAACCCCCAAAGGTGCGGACTCCGGCCGCAAAACCTGAACCTATAGGGGAGGGTCTGGGTGGGCATTACGTGGACCCCTCTCCACTTCTGGCTCGGCACACTTTAGCAATTCCTCTGGAGCGGGAACCCTCACCGCCGACCCCAGACTAGAGGACGCCACTGGACTGATGGTCGAGTCTGGAGTTAGTGGCGCCTCTGGAATAACGGGCGGCTCTGGAGCCTCTGGACTGACGGGCGGCTCTGGCGCCCCTGGACTGATGGGCGACTCTGGCAGCTCCGGACTGATGGGCGACTCTGGCAGCTTCGGACGGGAGGGCGACTCTGGCAGCTCTGGACGAGAGGGCGACTCTGGCAGCTCCGGACGGGAGGGCGACTCTGGCAGCTCCGGACGGGAGGGCGACTCTGGCAGCCCGGACGGGAGGGCGACACTGGCAGCTCCGGACGGGAGGGCGACTCAGGCAGCTCCGGACGGGAGGGCGACTCTGGCAGCTCCGGACAGGAGGGAGACTCTGGCAGCTCCGGACAGGAGGGAGACTCTGGCTGCTCCGGACAGGAGCCCGTCGCTGGAGGCTCCGGACTAGAGGGCGTTGCTGGAGACTCTGGACTGACGGCCTTCGTTGGAGGCCTCGTGCCATAACTCCTCACTGGAGGTTTCTTGCCATGGATCCTCACTAGAGGATTCGTGCCATGGATTATCACTGGAGGCTTCTTGCCATGGATCATCACTGGAGGCTTCGTGCCATGGATCATCACTGGAGGCTTCGTGCCATGGATCACCACTGGAGGCTTCTTGCCATCCAATATTTACTCCCATGTCCAGGAGTCCATTCCACGCTGCTTGGTCCTTTGAAGGTGGGTGGTTCTGTCACGGCATTCATCGGAAGAAGAAGAGGAATCGTCAGACCAAAATGCAGCGGGGTACATGTTCATCTTTATTCGCTCAACTGACTGAACACTGAATAGAAAATAAGAAAAAAAGAATAGCCGAAACAGTTCTGCAAGGTGCAACCAACACTAAACAGAAAATAGAAACATACAAAGCAATCTACGGTCAGGGCGTGACATTATCTGCATATAATCCACTGTAGAATGTAATTATCTGCATTCTACAGTGGATTATACTCATAACCCAGAACTATCAGTCCCTATTGTATTATACTAGTACTTCAGTACTATCAGTCACTATTGTATTATACTAGTACTTCAGTACTATCAGTCCCTATTGTATTATACTAGTACTTCAGTACTATCAGGCTGGTAACAGATATGCCACCATGCAATTAATGACAGATAAAATGGGCATAATACTTTATGTAGATACTGTATGTAGTGTAAATGTGTCTTATGTTTGAGTCCAGCATCATGTCTCATTCACAGATCTAACAGTCAGTAACCTGCTCATTAAAATAGTGAATATAATGTTAGAAGATCACATCCATTTAAATCAGACATTTGGTTGAGGTTCATATGAGGACTTGTTTTGGGGGGCTGAAGTGATTGTAACTTTGAAGTAATGTTGAGGTCATAACATATTTAGTTTTACTTCTGTAGATCTTGCTTTGCATATGGACAGGAATTGTGTTTCAAAACTTCAAATAACTTTTATATACACTTAAAGGCCATGACAAAACTATAAGTCACAACCATGATGATGATGATGAGGATGGTCATGTGATCTGAATGATTACTTTCTAACCATATTGTCACATGTCACAGTTGACCTCCTCTAGTGACCATTGTTCCATGTCACTGTCTCTTCCCCCTCAGTACCTGCAGTATGTCCCAGCTGTAGCAGTACAGTCACTGTGCAGTCTGACTGAGGGAGGTTTTTGTACGGCTCTGTATCACTGTGTGAACACTCCACCACTGTGTTCACTCTGACAGTAGTAATCTCCTGCATCTTCAGCCTGGACTCCACTGATGGTCAGAGTGAAGTCACTCCCAGATCCACTGCCGCTTAATCTAGATGGAGTCCCAGACTGAAGTGTTGTAGCATAGTAAATAAGGAGTTTAGGAGCTCCTCCAGGTTTCTGTTGGTACCAGGCTAGATAGTTATTGTTGTAAACATTTCTGCTGGTTTTACACATAAGGGAGACCATCTGTCCTGGGAGAACAGTTTCCACTGAAGGAGTCTGAGTCACAGTGATCTGTCCTCTTTATTCTGGAAATGTCACGTTCCTGACCTGTTTTCCTTGTTTTTGTATGTGTTTAGTTGGTCAGGGCGTGAGTTGGGGTGGGCATTCTATGTTATGTGTTTCTATGTTGGGTTAAATGTGTTGCCTGATATGGTTCTCAATTAGAGGCAGGTGTTTGACGTTTCCTCTGATTGAGAACCATATTAAGGTAGGCTGTTCTCACTGTTTGTTTGTGGGTGATTGTTCCTGTGTCTGTGTCTGTCGCACCACACGGGACTGAAATCTCGCGTCTTGTGACGGCCGGCCGCCCAACAACCTGCCCGCTTGACCCTATCCCCTCCTCTCTTCTCCAGACCATTTCCGGAGACCTTCTCCCTTACCTCACCTCGCTCATCAACTCATCCTTGACCGCTGGCTACGTCCCTTCCGTCTTCAAGAGAGCGAGAGTTGCACCCCTTCT
This sequence comes from Salvelinus alpinus, assembly GCF_045679555.1. Taxonomy (NCBI): domain Eukaryota; kingdom Metazoa; phylum Chordata; class Actinopteri; order Salmoniformes; family Salmonidae; genus Salvelinus; species Salvelinus alpinus. The sequence goes on from NC_092122.1 coordinate 17,252,914, forward strand.
GAAAAAACCTACACTCGATCCCTCCGATGTCAACAACTACAGACCAGTATCCCTTCTTTCTTTTCTCTCCAAAACTCTTGAACGTGCCGTCCTTGGCCAGCTCTCCTGCTATCTCTCTCAGAATGACCTTCTTGATCCAAATCAGTCAGGTTTCAAGACTAGTCATTCAACTGAGACTGCTCTTCTCTGTGTCACGGAGGCGCTCCGCACTGCTAAAGCTAACTCTCTCTCCTCTGCTCTCATCCTTCTAGACCTATCGGCTGCCTTTGATACTGTGAACCATCAGATCCTCCTCTCCACCCTCTCCGAGTTGGGCATCTCCGGCGCGGCCCACGCTTGGATTGCGTCCTACCTGACAGGTCGCTCCTACCAGGTGGCGTGGCGAGAATCTGTCTCCTCACCACGTGCTCTCACCACTGGTGTCCCCCAGGGCTCTGTTCTAGGCCCTCTCCTATTCTCGCTATACACCAAGTCACTTGGCTCTGTCATATCCTCACATGGTCTCTCCTATCATTGCTATGCAGACGACACACAATTAATCTTCTCCTTTCCCCCTTCTGATAACCAGGTGGCGAATCGCATCTCTGCATGTCTGGCAGACATATCAGTGTGGATGACGGATCACCACCTCAAGCTGAACCTCGGCAAGACGGAGCTGCTCTTCCTCCCGGGGAAGGACTGCCCGTTCCATGATCTCGCCATCACGGTTCACAACTCCATTGTGTCCTCCTCCCAGAGTGCTAAGAACCTTGGCGTGATCCTGGACAACACCCTGTCGTTCTCAACTAACATCAAGGCGGTGACCCGTTCCTGTAGGTTCATGCTCTACAACATTCGCAGAGTACGACCCTGCCTCACACAGGAAGCGGCGCAGGTCCTAATCCAGGCACTTGTCATCTCCCGTCTGGATTACTGCAACTCGCTGTTGGCTGGGCTCCCTGCCTGTGCCATTAAACCCCTACAACTCATCCAGAACGCCGCAGCCCGTCTGGTGTTCAACCTTCCCAAGTTCTCTCACGTCACCCCGCTCCTCCGCTCTCTCCACTGGCTTTCAGTTGAAGCTCGCATCCGCTACAAGACCATGGTGCTTGCCTACGGAGCTGTGAGGGGAACGGCACCTCCGTACCTTCAGGCTCTGATCAGGCCCTACACCCAAACAAGGGCACTGCGTTCATCCACCTCTGGCCTGCTCGCCTCCCTACCTCTGAGGAAGTACAGTTCCCGCTCAGCCCAGTCAAAACTGTTCGCTGCTCTGGCACCCCAATGGTGGAACAAACTCCCTCACGACGCCAGGTCAGCTGAGTCAATCACCACCTTCCGGAGACACCTGAAACCCCACCTCTTTAAGGAATACCTAGGATAGGATAAAGTAATCCTTCTAACCCCCCCCCTTAAAAGAGTTAGATGCACTATTGTAAAGTGGTTGTTCCACTGGATATCATAAGGTGAATGCACCAATTTGTAAGTCGCTCTGGATAAGAGCGTCTGCTAAATGACTTAAATGTAATGTAAATGTTTTCGTTCGTTTGGTTAGTCTGTTCCTGTTCGTGCGTTCTTCGTGTTTATGTAAGTTCACATGTTCAGGTCTGTCTACGTCGTTTTGTTGTTTTGTAATTTTCCAAGTGTTTTTCGTGTTTGTCTTGTCTTTAAATAAATTCATTCATGTATTCATCTACCGCTGCGTTTTGGTCCGATCCCTACTCCTTCTCCTCATCCGAGGAGGAGGAATTAGACAGCCGTTACAGGAAAATAGAATAAAAAAATGTATATGAATGAAATATGACATATAGTAATGAATAGTTCTGATTAGAAATAGTAACATTGATATACTGTACTTGTAAACACTGTAGATTTAATTGATTTTCAACAATAAATTCTGAAAATTATAACCTTGAAAGCAGAAAGCAAGTGTCCAGATGAAGATGGTGATAAAATTCATGGTTGTTGTGGGTTCTGTTGTCATGAAGAACAGCTCTCAGTCATGAAGTGTTAAACTCACAGGGATATAAACACTCCCAGACCACTGAACCATGTGCTGTCTATGCAAAGTGTCCTCTTTATGCAAATGTACTTTTTTGGTCCTACTAGAAAACTGTTGTTGAAGAGGATCTTCTTCTTGTTCTATTATTTATTTATTTATTATTTTATTATTATTTATTTTCAGACTACAGCCCCCCCAAACAGTGTATTACTGCACTTCATTTATATGGAGAAAAGGGAGAGGGGTGAACATTTTCCTAAAATAAAATCAACAAATATCTATGTACTCCATAGGTCAAAGTCACATGTCTTATCACGTCCCTATACGTGCTCAGGGGCCTGGCAGGGGGAAACATCTTCAGACAGTGATCACTGCAATGCTTCGGAATGTTTTACATGTTTACATATGAGCTACTGCAAAATGGGAGGAATACTATTGCAATCCAGCCATACGGTTGTTAATTCTTGCCACTAGGGGGGTGCCATTTCGACATAGTCCAGATTCGTCTCCAAATTAAACTGCCTCGTACTCAATTCTTGCTCGTACAATATGCATATTATTATTAGTATTGGATAGAAAACACTCTCTAGTTTCTAAAACCGTTTGAATTATGTCTGTGGGTGAAACAGAACTCGACTTAGAGCGATTTTCCTATGTGTATGTCAGAATTCAGAATTGTACTGGCTGCTCTGAGACCTGTGTATTAATTTGCCTGTCCTCTATTGGTTGAGATGCACTGCATACGCCTTCCCCTGGGTGTCAGCGAATAGGGAGACTTGAAATGGAGTCTCTGTGTAATTCCCAAAGTTTATAAATTGATTGGAATCACGGTGGCCATTCTTTGGGATCTGCGCTCGGGCGCAAAGAGGAGCTTTGCATATCGTTGTGGAAGCTCTGGTTTTAGCTCCTTAGATAATTCCGGTCATGTTTTTATTCGATATAAGCTTTAAAGACATCATAATCTTGTTATTTTGAACCGAATTATTTCAGTTTATATCAGTTTATTGCGATTTTCTGGCATTTCTTTGTGACGCACTTTCAAGAGTTGGACACTTTCCCTGTACATGCCGAACGTTACTGGCCATTTCGACAGGACAAGAGGACATCTTTCGACCAAAAGACGATTAGACCGGAGAAAGGACACATTGCCCAAGATTCTGATGGAAGCTCAGCTAATAGTAAGAACTATTTATGCTGATAAATCGTTGTTCTGTTGAAAAATGGTAAACGCATAAGCTGCCATTTTTTTGGGGGTAGCTTCGCTTTGGCGCAACTTGTATTGCGCAGTAAGGTTAATTTTAAAAATGTAATTCAGCGATTGCATTAAGAACTCATTTGTCTTTCAAATGCTGTCCACGCTGTATTTTTTAGTCAAGTTTATGATTATTTAATGATTAGACTAAGTCACTCTCTAAGATGGCGCCCGACATTTTCTGCCCAGTTTAGCTACTTTTCTCATTGTATAACCACGATTTGTGATGCTAAATATGCACATTTTCGAACAAACTCTATATGCATTGTGTAATATGATGTTACAGGACTGTCATCTGAAGAATTCTGAGAAGGTTAGTGAAAAAATTAATATATTTTGGTGGCGATAACGTTATCATCCCTTTTGCATTGATTCAATGCTGGGGTGATGTTAGCTCATGTGGTATGCTAATATAACGATATATTGTGTTTTCGCTGTAAAACACTTAGAAAATCTGAAATATTGTCTGGATTCACAAGATCTGTGTCTTTCGATTGCTGTAGGCTGTGTATTTTTCTGAAATGTTTTAGGATGAGTATTTTGGTAATTGACGTCGGTCTCTGTAATTATTCCGGCTGCTTCCAACGCTATTTCAGATTGCAGCTGCAATGTACAACTGTGATTTATACCTGAAAAATGCAAATTTTTCTAAAACAAAATATCCTATACCATAAATATGTTATCAGACTGTCATCTTATGAAGTTGTTTCTTGGTTAGTGGCTATATATATCTTTATTTAGTCGAATTAGTGATAGCTACTGATGCAGGAAAAAAATGGTGGACAAAAAAAAGTTGTGTCTTTTGCTATGGTGGTTAGCTAATAGAAATACATATTTTGTCTTCCCTGTAAAACATTTAAAAAATCGGAAATGATGGCTGGATTCATAAGATCTGTATCTTTCATTTGGTGTCTTGGACTTGTGATTTCATGAACATTTGATTATATGATATCCCTGTGGCTTTAGGCTAGGCTATGCTAGTCAGCTTTTTTGATGGGGGGGATCCCGGATCCGGGTTTGTGACTCTATAAAGGTTTTAACACTTAAGGAATGATTTAACATGAGGGGGGATAAATTGACATTGTCAGCATCACTGATATATTTTGCTCAGTGTATTTTAGTTCAGTCAGTGTTCCATGTCACTATCTCTTCCCCCTCAGCATCTGCAGTCACACCCAAATAGTGCAGTTACTGTGACATCTGAGGGAGGTTTTTGTACGGCTCTATATCACTCTGTGAACACCCAGGCACTTACAAGGTGTACACTGACAGTAGTAATCTCCTGCATCTTCAGCCTGGACTCCATTGATGGTCAGAGTGAAGTCACTCCCAGATCCACTGCCACTGAATCTAGATGGAGTCCCAGACTGAAGTGTTGTAGCAGAGTAAATAAGGAGTTTAGGAGCTCCTCCAGGTTTCTGTTGATACCAGGCCATCCTCTGTCCAGAGCTGTCACTGTGCACAGCACTGCTGGACTTACAGTTGAGACTGACTGAGTGACCCACTGAAACAGTTTCCACTGCAGGAGTCTGAGTCACAGTGTACTGACCTCTGGACTCTGAACCAGAGATGGCATGTATCATTAACAATCCATCTCTTATACATTTCTCCAATACATCATATTAACATCAACTGTAATGATATTATATATATTATTGTTAAGGTCCAGGTCATTTTCTGTCAAATATTTTACTTTGGAGACACAGGGCAAATATCCAAATGAAGATGGTGATAAAGGTCATGGTTGTTGTGGGTTCTGTTGTCATGAAGTGTTAAACTCACACGTCTTAGAGCACTGAAGCATGTGCTGTCTATGCAAAGTGACCTCACTATGCAAACATACTTTTTGGTGCCACATGGATACTGTAGTTGAAGGGATCTGTGTGAACAACAGCATTTTAATGTTTGAGGCTGATTGTCCAGCCAATCATGGCCTTGATTGGTAAACAAGCCTCATCTGGGCTCAATCAAAGGCTGGGAAGGTTCTGGAAGGTTCCAGCCGGGCGTGGCAGGAGAGAGTTTAACTTGACAGAACCTTAGATCGTTTAAGTGGGTTATAATCATGTTATGTTATCTCAAATCAAAGTGTCTTATATGTAATTATAAACCTGGGGTTTCGAGCCCTGAACGCTGATTGGCTGACAGTCAATGAGACCGTATACCATGGGTATGAAAATAACTTTTATTTTTACTGCTCTAATTACATTGGTAACCAGTTTATAACAGAAACAAAGCACCTCAGTGGTTTGTGATATATGTCAAATATACCAGGCTAAGGGTTGTGTCCAGACACTCCGCGTTGAGTCATGCTTAAGAACAGCCTTTAGCCATGGTATATTGGCCACATACAACACCTCCTCTGGCTTTATCACTTAAATGGTCTTCCTGGACAGTCAGATTTTAGTAATAAATGTTGTGTGATGTGATGTAGAAACATGATAGCTATGTAATCACTGACATGATTTCTGATATAAGTGCTGAATGAGGACTGATATATTGATTGTAGACATCTACAAATGGAGCACATTGTTATTACTGTGTTATTATACCAGACAGTATCTGCTTTCTGTCTCCCTCCAGTGGCCAGGGTCAGTAACTGCAGTCTGTGTGTGGACTGTGATGCTGCTGACTGATCTAAAGTGGAGATCTCCAGAGCTCTGACGTCTCCAGTCTCCTGCTTCACCTGCTGCTCTCTGGAACTACCACAGTGGTGTGAGGGAGGATGTATGTGTAATGTTTAGTGGCTTTATTGTATGTGCTTGAATCATGTTGATTAAATTCTAGCTGTTTAAAACACAGGTCATCTTTAGGGGTTTGGATCATTGCACCAGGGGCGAAAATCTGATATCAACCTTGGAGGGGACAATTACATTAAATTTTCTCAAGAGCAATTCCTGAGGGGGACACCAAAAGTAGTGCTGTAACACATAGCATACGTTGTTATATGTTAAATGTATATTGAGGAACCATAATTCCTACAACTGGATAATTGATAGGTACAGTAGTTAACTGAAGGGTTTTTCCAACTTGTTCAAATGTTTAAATCATTATAATTCTACTACTAATAATAGTTATAGCAGTGCTCCTTACCAGTCCAGTATGTATGCATGCAGGTATTCGTACTTACAACCAGCAATATCAAGAAAGGTCAGTAGGTGACAATGGTACTGTATGGGTGTAGTTTTCATAAATACAATGAACATGGTGTGATCACATCTAAAAGAATCTCCATTGAGAACCATCACAAAGTTGGTCTCCGTATTGAATTGACCTTTTAATTTGACTTTTTCTGATACATTTATATAGTCATTAAATATGTGCACCTGGCCTGAGTCTACTACAATATCTTTGCAAGAACAAAAAGCTTAAAATAAGTACAGTTCTAAAAGCAAAATAACTACTTCAATGAAAAACCCAAATAAATCAAACAAAATATCCTTCAGTCAGTGTCTCAACTCTTCAAACAGCAGCTATGGACAAGTATGTCGCACAAAGTATGCAATTTTAAATAAAATAACATGAAATAAATAATTTGTAAGTGTACTGAAAACTTCTAAACAAAAGAACAAATATCAATTACACCAGGGGTTCTCAAACAGGAGTCCATGGACTAATTGCAAGGGGTCCGTGAAATAAAAAAGTGTAATGAATGTAGTCAGTACCACAAGGTTTCCAGTAAGTTTACATATAATATAGAGGGGAGGTCCCTGAGGACCGCTCAAAACCTTGCCTGCCTTGCCTCAAAATATGCAGGGGTTCCAGTACCCCAAAAAGGTTGAGAACCACTGCTATACACACTACTGAACAAAAGAACCGAGCATATGTTTGCGGGTTTCCTCAACAACACATCAGTTGCCACTTTCGCAATGCCCTCGCCTGTTGTCTCCGACACCCTGTATAGCCCAATAAACTCCTTGTGAGGGACATGGTCATGGTCAACATAACGCAGACAGACATTCTCCTGTTCAGCACCAGAGACATCTTGAGTACCATCAACAATTAATGAAAATTGTACAATCGGAAGAGACCTAATCTCAGCTGCAATGCCTCGAATGACTATTGGCCATGATGTTCAGAATTTCATTCTGTGCTTTGGGGCCTGTGTACATTGTGGTACGCTCTGTTAACCACTTCAGTAAAATGGGATCATCCTCTTCTGCCCTAAGTTTCAAAATCTGGTATAAATTCCCACTGTCATCCGTGTGGCCTCTAAAGGCTTGTCCCTGTCTTACTACATGCCGCACCGAACTAACAATTTTCATCAAGCAATGCCTTGCGTCATCCTGCTGTTTACCCCACGCGCTGGATAACTGGACACTGATTGGATTTAGCTGGTGTGCTGTTACAATTACAAAGTGGCGGTGGGTTTGGCAGTTTTGATGTGCTGTGAATTTTTCAATGGCTTTTCTCCAGTTCCTAAATCCTGCACTAATGAAGGCTAATCTGCTCTTTGGCCAAAAGATGGCTGGCTTGAAAACACAACACTCCTTTTATTGATGGATTATAATGTAGCCAGGGGAAATCGCGAAACCATCTCTCTTGAAACGTCAACACTCTGTTGGCAAGAGTTTGCGGTTCTATAAATTGTGGGTGTGGCTGATATGGTTTTGTGCCATCACTGAGGTAACTGGACAATGCTGTGCCACTGTCCCCTATACTGGTGCTGCTGGCAACAAGGGTGACACTTGGTCCTGCCGTGGCTGTGACACTGTCCTCTGAAGTCTCTCTCCCTGGCTCTTTCCCTTTCACCACCCTAACTGACTCACAGTCTGTCTCCTAGAAAATAAATAAGGTGTTTGCCGTACTCCTAACTACCGGTACCCAAAACTACACAATTAATCACAACAGCAATACCATTGCCGTAAACAAATCTTAGTTTAGTCACCAGTTTAAGTTGAGAGTGGGGGTATCCGTGGCATTTTCCAATTATGTCCCTATTTTACAAGTCAAAAAAATTGAGAACCTTTCATAATGTTGCCAAACAAAGACTCAACAAACTTACCTGAGACTCCCTGTCTCTGCCAATCTGTCCCTGCATATCTGTCCCCAGCTCTGCTGTCTGTGCCATCTGTTGCCTGCTCTGCCTAATGACATCATTGTGAAACATTTCCATTAGCATTTCACTTCTTTCTTATGAACATTTTATCAACTAGTCTTTGAGATTAGGCTACTAGAGTTCTTACTATGCGTGTTGGTGTACTGACAAATACTCTGATGTCCGTCTTCTTACTTTTTTCTGCCATTTTTCTACCTGGCTGGCTGGCCTAGCTGCACACACATTTACACAACACATGCTGCAACCTTTTGTAATTTTAATAGTTTGTTTCATATTGGCTGGCTTCCAACAATAGCTGAATTTGTAAAGCTAGCGAGCACCAATTCCGTTTCTGTGTGTTTGCTATAATCTTTGCTACCTGGTTAAATAAAGGTGAAATAAAATAAAATTAAAAAAGTTCACTAGCGACAATTTATCTTTTGCAACGAGACCATTATATATATTTAAGACAATGGTAGAAGAGAGTGTAGTTCTGTTCTGTTCAGATTGGACTTCAGTTTATCGCTAACCTTATCGCAGGGACTTTGAAGCACTCCAGCTGCATGCTGATCTTGGAATAAACTGACGATAGCAAAGATTCCATCTTTGACGACGCCACATAAATGGAATAGGTACTAGCTAGCTTGATAGTTAATGTTTGCTTTAGTTTGCGCGCTAGCTCTGCAAATTCAGCTAGTGTGTGAACCCTGCCAACATAAAAATAAATAAATAACATTGCTATGGACCTGCTATGGATTGACTGGATTAACCTCACGTCAGTTACGTACATGTCCCTTTCGGACAGTAGATACGAACCCTCTATTACCTTGCCAGCTAAAGAACTGGCAGTGGATCAAACCATTGTGAGGCAAAGGGCTGGGGGGTCGCAATCTTTTGAAACTTAAAAACGCGCTATTAAGTGTCTATAATCAGCACAAGTGCTTTCATTGCGTATTATTAATATTATTGAAATTACATAGTTATGTTTACAGTGATATATTGGGGGGGACAAATCATATTTTTCCCAAGATGGGGGGGTCGTGTCCCCCCCGTCCCCCCTGGGATTTCCGCCTATGCATTGCACATCATCTATATTCATATTGGTTGATGGTTTTCCTTGAATTACTCAACAGAGTTAACATGTAGTTAATGGTCAGGAGAAACATTTAGTGATCCGTTATGATCTAAGGTCTTCTAGACATAGCTCTAGTTTGACTCTATTGTTGTTCAGCTCTCCTACACACTGTGTCACTGTACTGGATCATCTCCTCCCCTCAGCACCTGCAGTCGGTCCCAGCTGTAGCAGTACAGTCACTGTGCAGTCTGACTGAGGGACGTTTTTGTACGGCCTCTCCCATTATAAATTAGTAGTAGTAGCTGAACCTCCTCTCTCCTCTCCTCTCCTCCAGCTGGTCCTTCTGTCAGGTCCACAGTGTCTCTGCTCCCCCCCCGTCCTCTGAGCAGCTCTCTGGGGGCTCGGCCACACTGGCCTGGCTGTAGAGCAGCTATTCCCCCCAGGGGTTGTTGGTGATCTGGGAGGTGGACAGGGCAGAGGTGATGGAGGGGGTCCTGACCACCGCAGAGGAAAAGAGTGGCGTCTTTCACAGCCGCAGCAGCAAGAGGGAAGAGGGAGAGGGAGTGGTGTACACCTGCAGGGTAGCCCAGGACGACACCAGTGATTCGGCCACCTTCCGGAAAAGTCAGTGTAGCATCTAGAGACAGGAGAAGCCATTGTAAAGGGCTTGAGAGTCCCCACATGGTGCTAGTTCTGGAAACATTAGCGTTTATTTCTCCTATAGAGCGCCATTTTTATGGAATGGTCTGCCTACCCATGTGAGAGACGTAGACTCGGTCTCAACCTTTAAGTTTTTATTGAAGACTCATCTCTTCAGTAGGTCCTATGATTGAGTGTAGTCTGGCCCAGGGGTGTGAAGGTGAACGGAAAGGCTCTGGAGCGACGAACCGCCCTGCTGTCTCTGCCTGGCCGGTTCCCCTCTCTCCACTGGGATTCTCTGCCTCTAACCCTATTACAGGGGCTGAGTCACTGGATTACTGGTGCTCTTCCATGCCGTCCCTACGAGGGGTGCGTCACTTGAGTGGGTTGAGTCACTGACGTGGTCTTCCTGTCTGGGTTGGCGCCCCCCTGGGTTGTGCCGTGGCGGAGATCTTTGTGGGCTATACTCGGCCTTGTCTCAGGATGGTAAGTTGGTGGTTGGAATTATCCTTCTAGTGGTGTGGGGCCTGTGCTTTGGCAAAGTGTGTGGGGTTATATCCTGCCTGTTTGGCCCTGTCTGGGGGTATCATCGGATGGAGCCACAGTGTCTCCTGACCCCTCCTGTCTCAGCCTCCAGTATTTATGCTGCAGTAGTTTATGTGTTGGGGGGCTAGGGTCAGTCTGTTATATCCGGAGTATTTCTCCTGTCTTATCCGGTGTCCTGTGTGAATTTAAGTATGCTCTCTCTATATTCTCTCTTTCTCTCTTTCTTTCTTTCGCTCTCTCAGAGGACCTGAGCCCTAGGACCATGCCTCAGGACTACCTGGCATGATGACTCCTTGCTGTCCCCAGTCCACATGGCCGTGCTGCTGCTCCAGTTTCAACTGTTCTGCCTGTGGCTATGGAACCCTGACCTTTTCACCGGACGTGCTACCTGTCCCAGACCTGCTGTTTTCAACTCTCTCGAGACAGCAGGAGTGGTAGAGATACTCTCAATGATCGGCTATGAAAAGCTAACTGACATTTACTCCTGAGGTGTTGACATGTTGCACCCTTGACAACTACTGTGATTATTATTATATGACCATGCTGGTCATTTATGAACATTTGAACATCTTGGCCATGTTCTGTGATAATCTCCATCCGGCACAGCCAGAAGAGGACTGGCCACCCCGCCTGGTTCCTCTCTAGGTTTCTTCCTAGGTTTTGGCCTTTCTAGGGAGTTTTTCCTATCCACCGTGCTTCTACACCTGCATTGCTTGCTGTTTGGGGTATTAGGCTGGGTTTCTGTACAGCGCTTTGAGATATCAGCTGATCTAAGAAGGGCTATATAAATACATTTGATTTCATTTCATTTAGAGCTGAATGTTACAGTATAATAGTGAATAATATCTGTAGTGCTGTGTGTTAAATTAACTATTTTGAGATTAAGTTGTCCAGGTCTTCTTGCCTCTGAGTTGAAATACATCTTGTTTTGATCAGGAAAATAACCAGAAGAGTTCATTTAATATTGATTCCAGTGATCACCATCTCATGAATAGGCAGCATATTTCATACTAATTTATATCAGTCAGCTTCTTTCATAATTTAGCATTGTTAGGCCCCTTGGTTCCAGTGAAGGGAAATCTTAATGCTACAGCATGCAATGACATTCTAGACAATTCTGTGCATCCAAATTTGTGGCAACAGTTTGAAGAAGGCCCTTTCCTGTTTCAGCATAACAATGTCCCCGTGCACAAAGCGAGGTTCATACAGAAATGGCTTGTCGAGATCGGTGTGGAAGAACTTGACTGGCCTGCACAGAGCCCTCACCTCAACCCTATCGAACAGCTTTGGGATGAATTGGAACAACGACTGTGAGCCAGTCCTAATCGCCCAACATCCGTGCCCGACCTCACTAATGCTCTTGTGGCTGAATGGAAGCAAGTCCCCAAAGCAATGTTCCAACATCTAGTGGAAAGCCTTCCCAGAAGGGTGGAGGCTGTTATAGCAGCAAAGGGTGAAACAACTCCATATTAATGCCCATGATTTTGGAATGAGACGTTCGACGAGCAGATGTCCCCATACTTTTGGTTCCGTAGTGTAGTTGATTTAATCATGATTCCAGTGATCACTATCACATGAATAGGCAGAACATGTCATAATTATTTATATTAATCAGCTTCTTTCATAATTTAGCATTGCAGCATATAGCTACTCTCATGTTTTCAAAAAATAATTAAAAGGGCATCTGATCCAACAAATATTCTGCATTAATTTCTACAACTGAATGATCCAGTTATACTGTAGCATCAATACCAGTGATGATAATTAGTGATATTTGATAATAAACCTCTAAGATCTGCTCTCAGAACTCACACTGTTAAACAGTTACTTTCCATAACATAGATATTTACAATGTTTAATTCCTCTATTTGATTTTATTAAATGAGATGTTTTAGCAATGGTTTTCAACTATGTGTAGTCTACACTTCTTCATTATATTTCCCCTGGTCTTCTCTACCTCCAACTCCCTGGTGACAGAGTGAACATCTGGTGACAGTGCTGCTCTATTCTGGGACAAGCAGAACCACCCAGTCCTGTCTATGAGTTTTCTCAGATTCACTCCCACAGCTACCAGTCTAGCAGTTGAACAGTTTCACTGCCGGAAATACCCTTGACTGGGCCAGTGTGAGGGAATTGACTGGTTTTAACCTCTATGGTGGATTCAGGGAGGGACACATAACAGAAATGCCATCAATAATTTATCTGAATTGCTATCTAGGTATGGTAAATCTGAAATATTAATTTTGGGCGATTTTAATATTGATTGGAGGACACCAGTGTCAGATATGCTGAAAGATTTTTGCTCTGAGCTAAACCTGTCTCAGCTCATAACTTACCCTATACGGCCCAATCCTAAAGAGCCATCAAAATCTACCCTGATTGATCTTATCTTGACGAATACTCCACTTAAACATGTTGCTAGTGGAGTTTTCCCACTGGATTTTTCTGAGCATTGCCCAGTTGTCTGCATCAGACAAGTGAGAATACATAAATATCAGCCTTGTGTCATCACTAAGAGGAACTTTAAAAACTTAGGGACTTTTTACATGATCTTTATTTTAGTGACATTGAATGTATCTCAGCTACCCCTGATCCCGATTTAGCTTTAAGGTTTTTTGTAAATGTCCTCAATATGTAGATAACCATGCCCCCTTCAAAACTCTGAGAGTTAAAGGTAGATCGAATGCCTGGATCACTCCGGAATTATTCGAAGTAATTTGTAACAGAAATGTTGCTTGGGTCAACTCCAGGAACACGGGCTTAGGCCCGGATTGGCAATATTTTAGGCAACTGGGGAATTAAATCAAATTGTATTTGTCACATGCACCGACTACAACAGGTGTAGACCTAACCGTAAAAACAATGCAGTTCAAGGAATAGAGTTAAGAAAATATTTACTAAATAACTAAAGTAAAAAATAAAATAAAAAGTAACAATAAAATTACATAACAATAACGAGGCTATATGCATGGAGTACCGGTACCGAGTCAATGTGTGGGGATACAGCTTAGTTGAGGTAATTTCTACATGTAGGTATGGGTAAAGTGACTATGCATAGATAATGAATAGCAAGTAGCAGCGGTGTAAAAACAAAGGGGGGGAGGGGGAGGGTAAAATAGATGTTTAATCTCAGTGAGACTAACCTGGGAAAATAAAGGTGAAATTAAATAAATGTTCAGCGGTCTCTTGATAGCTTGGGGTAGGAGCTGTTAAGGAGTCTTTTGGACCTAGACTTGGTGATCCGGTACCGCTTGCTGTTCGGTAGCAGAGAGAACAGTCTATGACCTGGGTGACTGGAGGCTTTGACAATTTGTTGGTCCTTCCTCTGACACCGCCTGGTATAGAGGTCCTGGATGGCAGGAAGATCGGCCCCAGTGATTTACTGGGCCGTACTCATTACCCTCTGTTGCACCTTACGGTCAGATGTTGAGCAGTTGCCATACCAGGCGGTGAATGTGTAAGACTAGTCAGAAAGGCTATATCTGATTATTATGTAATCACTCTTTCTGATTGTAAGGGGAATCTGGCTACATTTTGGAAAACTGTCAAATCTCTGAAAGGTTGCACTTCCACCTCTCTGCCCCAACAAATCAATTTAGATTCTGGTCCCATTACGGACACAAATGCCATCAAATGGGGATTCAGAAATTTTGCAAATTGACTTGAAAATGGTAGTCAAGTTTTTGCATTTCAGCAATTCACAGAAAAATAAGTACACTGCTCAAAAAAATAAAGGGAACACTTAAACAACACAATGTAACTCCAAGTCAATCACACTTCTGTGAAATCAAACTGTCCACTTAGGAAGCAACACTGATTGACAATACATTTCACATGCTGTTGTGCAAATGGAATAGACAAAAGGTGGAAATTATAGGCAATTAGCAAGACACCCCCAATAAAGGAGTGGTTCTGCAGGTGGTGACCACAGACCACTTCTCAGTTCCTATGCTTCCTGGCTGATGTTTTGGTCACTTTTGAATGCTAGCGGTGCTTTCACTCTAGTGGTAGCATGAGACGGAGTCTACAACCCACACAATTGGCTCAGGTAGTGCAGCTCATCCAGGATGGCACATCAATGCGAGTGTGCAAGTGTCCAGAGCATGTCCAGAGCATGGAGGCGCTACCAGGAGACAGGCCAGTACATCAGGAGACGTGGAGGAGGCCGTAGGAGGGCAACAACCCAGCAGCAGGACCGCTACCTCCGCCTTTGTGCAAGGAGGAGCACTGCCAGAGCCCTGCAAAATGACCTCCAGCAGGCCACAAATGTGCATGTGTCAGCATATGGTCTCACAAGGGGTCTGAGGATCTCTAAAGGTCTAGTAGAAATAGTAGAAATGTTAAAATAATGTAGGAGAACATAGCAAAATAGATATGGTAGGAGAATATCCAAAGAAAAAAAAAGTTTTTTCTTTTTTTGAGAGAGACCATCGTCTTAGAAAGGCAAGAGAAAGGTCATATTGAAAATTAGCTTCCTGGATGCAATTCCTATGGCTTCCACAGGGTGTCAGCAGTCCATGTTCAAGGTGTCAGGCTTGTAACTTCAAAAACGAATAAGAAATATCAGTTTTAGCAGAAGGACGCAGTCTTGGAAATTTGTGTTTGCACACGCATGAAGACATTATGCACCTGCTAAAATCGGTTTTCCTATTGAACATGCTTCTTTCCGTAGAAAATGTTATAGTTTGATTACATTTTAGGGTATCTGAGAAGTATTAGAAACGTATTTTGACTTGTTGAAACAAAGTTTAGGGGTAGATTTTCAGATTCCTTTCTCTGCATGTTGAACGAGTGGATTACTCAAATCTATGGTGCCAGACTTTCTGGGATATAAAGAAGGATTTTATCTAAAAAAATGACACTACATGTTATAGCAGGGACCCTTTGGATGACAAATCAGAGGAAGATTTTCAAAAAGTAAGTGAATATTTCATCGTTATTTGTGAATGTATGAAACCTGTGCCGGTGGAAAAATATTTTGATGTGGGGCGCCGTCCTCAAACAATCGCATGGCATGTTTTCGCTGTAATAGCTACTGTAAATCTGACAGTGCAGTTGGATTAATTATTACACTTAAACTGCTCGCGCGTGCTAACGGGCGTCTGCGTTGCCAAGGGCTAAAATAGAAGTCGGTTCTATTTCTGATGCAGATTGCGCTGCAAGTCCTGCCTCTCCCATCTCCTCATTGGTTTATAGAAGCAGGTACCCACGTGTCATCTCCTCATTGGTTATACCCACGTGGATGATTGAAAGACGAACTAGGTCAGTGGTGGTAATGCACCTAATTTATGAAAGTTGCCAATCGCAATATAAAGTCAAGAGAAGAAAAATCCTGGAAGGAGGAGAGATGACTAGAAACGATTCGGTTGACCGTTTTATTTGTGGATTAATTGGCAGAGTAGAGGACCTTGTGCATTTCAGGTAAAATAACAACTCAATGTTTAACGTTATATCCCATGACAAATTAGCTAGCAACATCAAGCTAGCTAAATGGGACAAATTAGCTATAATCAATTCAAATCAAATTTTATTTGTCACATACACATGGTTGGCAGATGTTAATGCGAGTGTAGCGAAATGCTTGTGCTTCTAGTTCCGACAATGCAGTAATAACCAACGAGTAATCTAACCTAACAATTTCACAACAACTACCTTATACACACAAGTGTAAAGAATGAATAAGAATATGTACATACAAATATATGAATGAGTGATGGTACAGAACGGCATAGGCAAGATGCAGTAGATGGTATTGAGTACAGTATATACATATGAGATGAGTAATGTAGGGTATGTAAACATTAATTGAACTGGCATTGTTTAAAGTGGCTAGTGATACATTTTTCATCCATTTTTACATTATTAAAGTGCCTGGAGTTGAGTCAGTATGTTGGCAGCAGCCACTCAATGTTAGTGGTGGCTGTTTAACAGTCTGATGGCCTTGAGATAGAAGCTGTCTCTCGGTCCCTGCTTTGATGCACCTGTACTGACCTCGCCTTTTGGATGATAGCGGGGTGAACAGGCAGTGGCTCGGGTGGTTGTTGTCCTTGAAAATCTTTATGGCCTTCCTGTGACATCGGGTGGTGTAGGTGTCCTGGAGGGCAGGTAATTTGCCCCCGGTGATGTGTTGTGCAGACCTCACTACCCTCTGGAGAGCCTTATGGTTGTGGGCGGAGCAGTTGCCTTACCAGGCGGTGATACAGCCCGACAGGATGCTCTCGATTGTGCATCTGTAAAAGTTTGTGAGTGCTTTTGGTGACAAGCAGAATTTCTTCAGCCTCCTGAGGTTGCTGCGCTTTCTTCACCACGCTGTCTGTATGGTGGACCAATTCAGTTTGTCTGTGATGTGTACGCCGAGGAACTTAAAACTTACTACCCTCTCCACTACTGTCCCGTCAATTTGGATAGGGGGGTGCTCCCTCTGCTGTTTCCTGAAGTCACGATCATCTCCTTTGTTTTGTTGACGTTGAGTGTGAGGTTATTTTTCTGACACCACACTCCGAGTGCCCTCACCTCCTCCCTGTAGACTGTCTCGTCGTTGTTGGTAATCAAGCCTACCACTGTAATGTCGTCTGCAAACTTGATGATTGAGTTGGAGGCGTGCATGGCCACGCAGTCGTGGGTGTACAGTCAGTACAGGAGAGGGCTCAGAACGCACCCGTGTGGGGCCCCAGTGTTGAGGATCAGCGGGGTGGAGATGTTGTTACCTACCCTCATCACCTGGGGGCGGCCTGTCAGGAAGTCCAGTACCCAGTTGCACAGGGCAGGGTCGAGACCCAGGCTTAATGACGAGTTTGGAGGGTACTATGGTGTTAAATGCTGAGCTGTAGTCGATGGACAGCATTCTCACATAGGTAGTCCTCTTGTCCAGATGGGTTAGGGCAGTGTGCAGTGTGGTTGCGATTGCATCGTCTGTGGACCTATTGGGGCGGTAAGCAAATTGGAGTGTGTCTAGGGTGTCAGGTAGGGTGGAGGTGATATGGTCCTTGACTAGTCTCTCAATGCACTTCATGATGACGGAAGTGAGTGCTATAGGGCGGTAGTCGTTTAGCTCAGTTACCTTAGCTTTCTTGGGAACAGGAACAATGGTGGCTCTCTTGAAGCATGTGGGAATAGCAGACTGAGATAAGGATTGATGGAATATGTCCGTAAACACACCAGCCAGCTGGTCTGCGCATGCTCTGAGGACGCGGCTGGGGATGCCGTCTGGGCCTGCAGCCTTGCGAGGGTTAACACGTTTAAATGTTTTACTCACGTCGGCTGCAGTGAAGGAGAGTCCGCAGGTTTTGGTAGTGGGCCGTGTCAGTGGCACTGTATTGTCCTCAAAGCGAGCAAAGGAGTTGTTTAGTCTGTCTGGGAGCAAGACATCCTGGTCTGCAACGGGGCTGGTTTTCTTTTTATGGTCCGTGATTGACTGTAGACCCTGCCACATACCTCTTGTGTCTGAGCCGTTGAATTGCGACTCTACTTTGTCTCTATACTGACGCTTAGCTTGTTTGATTGCCTTGCGGAGGGAATAGCTACACTGTTTGTATTCGGTCATGTTTCCGGTCAACTTGCCCTGATTAAAAGCAGTGGTTTGCGTGCTTTCAGTTTCGCGTGAATGCTGCCATCAATCCACGGTTTCTGGTTTGGGAATATTTGAATAGTTGCTGTGGGTACGACATCGCCGATGCACTTGCTAAGTGCAAGCTAGCTAAATTGCTATAAATGTTAGTCATGCAGAAATCAGTAACGTTAGCGCTGCTATAGACGACATAGAAAAGGAAATTAGGACGGTAGCTACATCAAGACCGACCAACTGGGCAGTGAAGTGCTTTCTGGAATGGCTGTCAGAAAAGGGGATACACATCTTTAATACCCTTGTAAAAAAACAAGTATAAAGTTTATTTGTTATAATTAATTAGTATTTGATTTAAAAGGTGTTCCAATTGCTCCTGATTTGTAATGTCGTTAATGCATTTTTTGTAAGCAATGCTTCTTTATTAATGTACAAGTGAATAGGTTGGTTAACTTTTAAATTTGTTTCCCACATATCTTGTTAAGTTTTGGCCAATAATGTAGCTTGTTAAGTTGTGGCCAATGGGAGAGTGGACCTGGTTAACAGGAGGCCTGGGAACAAAGTAGTGTAGAGACTTGATCGGTGTTGGTGACGATAAACGACTAAAGGAGATGATAAAGAGAGAACAAAACACACCTACAGAGTTTTGAAGGGAAATCCTGATTTTATTTTTATAAAAGAGTATTATTATTTTGTTAATGGGGAGGCAAGTAACCTAGTGGTTAGAGGGCTGGACTAGTAACCGAAAGGTTGCAAGATCGAATCCCTGAGCTGACAAGGTAAAAATCTGTCGTTCTGCCCCTGAACAAGGCAGTTAACCCACTGTTCCTAGGCCGTCATTGAAAATAAGAATTTGGTTCTTAACTGACTTGCCTAGTTAAATAAAGGTAAAATAAAAATTAAGACCTATTGGAGGCTGAAGCTGCCTTCGCATTGTGGGGACAATCGACATCCTCAAGGTTAGCCTAGCATCATGTGAGACCTGGAGAGAATTGCTTGTGGATGCTCGACGAGTTCGGGTTTCCATGGGATGTCTGTTGCTGCTATGGAGTACTGGCTGCATTGGTAGCTGTGTTTGCTTGTGGATCTTGTCCTCACAAGCAAGATCCATTTGTCAATCGAGGACACCTGCACGGAACTACTATACTTTGCTAAGGCAATATCTACGAGTAGTGAGTAACCACAAATGGGGGTACTTTGGAACTTTGTGTATGTCGTCATTGTTTTAGCTCCAATGCGCACCAATGGTTTAAGCAAACTTGCAAGTAATTTGGACATTGGTTGTGCACAAATCATTGGGGTTTATTATTTTTATTTATTTTGATGTGGTACATTGAAAATGTGATAAAATGTCACTTGACAACCAGTGTTAGTGAATGTAGCATCACGTTTTGTTGAGAAATACATGGTTTGGGAAAAAAAAAAAAAAAAGTATGCTGGCAACCTGTCACGCCCTGACCTTAGTTATCTTTGTTTTCTTTATTATTTTGGTTAGGTCAGGGTGTGACGAGGGTGGTATGGGTGTTTTTGTCTTGTCTATGGGTTTTTGTATATCTATGGGGTTTTGGTATTGTCTAGGTAATGTAGGTCTATGGTGGCCTAAATTGGTTCCCAATCAGAGACAGCTGTTTATCATTGTCTCTGATTGGGGATCCTATTTAGGTTGCCATTTCCATTTTGGTTTTGTGGGTTATTGTCTATGTGATGTTGCATATCTGCACTCGTGTCATTTAGCGTTCACGTTCGTTTTGTTATTTTGTATAGTTTGTTCAGTCTTCTTATTTATTAAAAGGAAAATGTATATTAATCACGCTGCGCCTTGGTCTCCTCTCTACGGCGTTCGTGACACAACCCTTTATATACTCGAGGCCATGTGTTATGAAACAGGCCATGTTCTTCGCCTCGTGGCTATAACGATATCACAGCCATGATAAAAATGTCATAAAACATGGCCTCATGCATTATTGCTTAGCCAAATTGTTTTGCTTCTTACTTGGCATTTGGACTGGTAATAGCTCCAATTTAAACTGTGTATCACCATTGTCAACCAGACAAATATCATCTACGCTCACATGACTCTATCTTGTTGACTGTACCTAAGGCCCTTACAGAGCTGTGTTAAAAAAACTTGTTCCAGTTCTCTGGCCTTTCTAGGAGGTCCTCTCTTTGAATGAGTAGCTCGGGTAAAAACTATGGTGGACAATGAAGTGTGGGGGCTGTCAATGTTTTGACCCCCAGATGCACTACACCTCTGTAAAGAATTCTTGCCTTCTCAATGTGTACATTTCTGTTTTCAAACTGTTGTGCATTGTGTTTGATGTTGTAATTGTGTGTAAAGTTTTGCTGTTATTTTGGCCAGGTATCTCTTGTAAAATAGATGTTTAATCTCAATGAGACTAATCTGGGAAAATAGTCAAATTAAATAAAAAATAAATAAAACATGTTTTTCAAAACATCTAACTTTATAAGTGAGCTTTCAGGCCATGACAAATAAAACTAGTATCAACCTTGATAACAAAGATAATGATGATGGGGAACATGTGATCTGAATGATGCTTTGTAAACATATTCAAAGTTGACCTCCTCTACTGATCAGTGTTCCATGTCACTGTCTCTTCCCCCTCATCACCTGCAGTAGGTCCCAGCCGTATCAGTACAGTCACTGTGCAGTCTGACTGAGGGAGGTTTTTGTACGGCTCTGTATCACTGTGTGAACACATTACCACTGTGGTAACTCTGACAGTAGTAATCTCCTGCATCTTCAGCCTGGACTCCACTGATGGTCAGAGTGAAGTCACTCCCAGATCCACTGCCACTGAATCTAGATGGAGTCCCAGAATGGAGTGTGTTCCCTGGAAGCATCATGAGTTTGGGTTTTTCTCCTGGTTTCTGTTGGTACCAGGATAGACACTGATGGCCCGATGACTGACCATTGTAACAATTACCATACACATTACTGCTGGTTTTACAGTTCAGAGAGACTATCTGTCCTGGGAGAACAGTTTCCACTGTAGGAGTCTGAGTCACAGTGACCTGTCCTCTGGATTCTGAAACAGAGACATTTAAGATTTTTTCATTAAACTGTTTTTGTTTTGTCTACATGTTCATGAATCTCAATCTTTTTCGAGGCAGAGGCAATTTACATTTAATATTTCGATAAGAAAAATAATTTGCAGATCATGATATTCAATAGTCTTACCCTGAATTAAGAACATCAATATCCACAAGAATCTCATAATCAAAGTCATTGTTGAAGTTCTGTTGTCATAAAGGACAGCTCTCTGTCTTGAAGTGTTAAACTCACAGGGATATAAACACTCCCAGACCACTGAAGCATGTGCTGCTAATGCAAAGTGTCTTATATGTAAATTGTCTTCCTGGACAGTCAGACTTTATTAATACCTGTTGTGTGACGTAGAAACATGATAACTATGTTACTGGTTTCTGATATACGTGCTGAAGTGGGACTGATATATTGATTATAAACATCTACCAATTGAGCATATTGTTATTACTGTGTTATTAGACCAGATAGTATCTTTCTGTCTTGGTCAGGGTTAGTAACTGCAGTGTGTGGACTGACGCTGCTGACTGACTCTGAACTAAAGGGGAGATCTCTAGAGCTCTGATGTCTCCTGATTCACCTGCTGCTCTCTGGAACTACCACAGTGGTGTGAGGGAGGATGTATGGGTAATGTTTAGGGGCTTTATTATGTGTTTTAATCATGTTTAAATTCTAGCTATTCAAAACACAGGTCATCTTTAGGGTTTTGATCATTGCACATCTCTAATTCATATTGGTTGATGGTTTTCCTTGAGTTACTCCACAGAGGTAACATGTAGTTAATGGTCAGGAGAAACATTTAGTGATCAGTTATGATCTAAGGTCTTCTAGACATAGCTCTGGTTTGACTCTATTGTTGTTCAGCTCTCCTACACACTGTGTCATTGTACTGGATCATCTCCTCCCCTCAGTACCTGCAGTAGGTCCCAGCTGTAGCAGTACAGTCACTGTGCAGTCTGACTGAGGGAGGTTTTTGTACGGCTCTGTATCACTGTGTGAACACATTACCACTGTGGTAACTCTGACAGTAGTAATCTCCTGCATCTTCAGCCTGGACTCCACTGATGGTCAGAGTGAAGTCACTCCCAGATCCACTGCCACTGAATCTAGATGGAGTCCCAGAGAAGAGGACGCTTCCGTAGTAGACCAATGCTTTATGAGTTTCTCCAGGTTTCTGTTGATACCAGGCTAAACATGGTTTACCTAAACGCCTACAGTTAGGATACACATCACTGCTGGCTTTACAGTTCAGAGAGACTGTCTGTCCTGGGAGAACAGTTTTCACTGCAGGAGTCTGTGTCACAGTGATCTGTACCTCTGGATTCTGAAACAGAGAGAGAACTGATAATTGTACATAACACATTCTTAACCTTCAGTTCACTCAGACTGATTACTTTCATTATACAAACATGGAACTTAATTTTCTTTACCCTTGAAGAAGAGGGCAAATATCCAGATGAAGATGGTGATAAAAGTCATGGTTGTTGTGGGTTCTGTTGTCATGTAGGACAGCTCTCAGTCATTAAGTGTTAAACTCACAGGGCTATAAACACTCCTAGACCACTGACACATGTGCTGTCTATGCAAAGTGTCCTCTATTTGCAAACAGACTTTATTGGTCCCCCAGCGAAACTGTAGTTGAAGAGCTCTTCTTCTTCTTCTTCTTCTGGATTGGGTTGGCGGGTTACATCCAATTTAAAGGTGAATACACCGCCACCTACTGTACTAAAGGGTGAGGCCAGTCATGGCCTATCTACATGAAATTATCTGCTGCAACATGACCACGAACGTTGCAGCTAAAACAGTGCAGTGGATTCTGCTCAAAAGCTCAAAGAGGATAACTAATATATCCTAACATGACTTTATCTGGCTCAAAACTCAAAAAGACTGACAATGACTCCTCTGTTTTACCACTCTCACCACCAGGTCTGCGTCACCCAGGACACAAACAGGACACAAACACTTCAGTGGAAAGCTGCTGCCACCCATGTGACAAAAGCAGCAGTGTGGTGTCTCTACAAGGAATCGATGGCAACACTTGGTATGTAAAACATAAACACATATTGATTATTTAATTGACCTCCAACATGATTGCAACTACTTTTATTGATCTCACATCCCACAGCTGGTTGGACTGGAGGATGGTACGGTGCTGGTGGAAAGCTATGGTTGGCAGCAACACCTGACTCAGTACTTCAGGCCGCTGCCACAGATCAAGCAGTACCAGCACATCAGGTGAGTATCATTTTCATTGCATTGTACGATATTATTTTTTATCTAAACTTAGTGGAATGGGGTTTGTCATTATAGGGTAATGTGTGTATGTTGATGAAGAAAAAACAATTTAATCCATTTTAGAATAAGACTGTAACCTACCAAAAAGTCAAAGGGACTGAATACTTGCTCCACCAGTACCATCCTCCAGTCCAACCCGATGTGGGATGTGAGATCAATAAAAGTAGTTGCAATCATGTTGGAGGTCAATTAAATAATCAATATGTGTTTATGTTTTACATTCCAAGTGTTGCCATCGATTCCTTGTAGAGACGCCACACTGCTGCTTTTGTCACATGGGTGGCAGCAGCTTTCCACTAAAGTGTTTGTGTCCTGGGTGGCGTCCTGGTAACACTATTGCATTATCCTCTGCGTAGTTGTTGATGAAGTTCACCACTCGCTGCAAGTCCTAATGCTTCAGGTGTAACCTGTGCTTGCTTGGGCCAGCTCTCTTTTTGATGGGAGGCATTAGACCATTCTCCTTGTATGACTGGTGAAGGAGAGTCAGGCATGTTCTACTGATGCTGAACGAAGATACAAATATTTAAGCATTATTATACAATAGATGCGAAATGGCATTCTGAGATATCACTACACACAGTACATACACGTAATGCTAGCTAGCTAGCCAGCCATCTAACGTCAGTTGGCTAACTAACAGCAAGCTTTAACTAGCAATACAAACCGATTGTCATAGCTAGCTAAAGTTAATCAAATAGGTTCAATGTTAGCTAGCTAACATTAGGCTATAACTAGCAATGCGAAATGGCATTCTGAGAAAACATCACTAACGTTACACACACTTTATACACGTAAATTAATCTACAATGTCTTCAATGAAATGTTTTAACCTAAATCAGGGATTTCCTCATCGTCTGATTCATTTTCAGAGCCAGCATGGCACGAATGTCCTCCAGAAAGTAGTCCATCACAACATTTTACCACTGGCCTTTGTCGATAGCGCCTGATAAATTCAGGGCAACAATGTTATTGAGAGCAGTAGCAACATATTTGCAGTTCTCCATGACTAACGTTATTTATTTTGAAAAAAAACTGCAGTAGAAAGGATTATCTACGCATAACGAGCAGCTCATTTTATAGACACAAGATGCTACACCGCAGACCAATCTGAAACTCATCTCTCGGCATGTCCAGCCAACTCATTATTCTTCAAAGGGAATCTTTCTGGATCCACAGGCTCAACACACTGCATTGTCTTGGCCTTAACGAGGAGTTTGACTTGAAACTGTTTTTATCGTTTCAATATGTCTAAATATTTTTTTTTTTTATCCTAATTGAATATTGTATGTGTATTACTGTAAATATTGAACACATTCTCTGTGTATGTAACGGCTTTCTTCCTGGGGTGAAGGAGAGGACCAAAATGCAGCGCGGCTAGTGTTCAACATGATTTAATAAAGAAGAGACAAAATACAAAATGTGAAAACCGAGACAGTCCTATCTGGTGCAGAACACAAAGACAGAAGACAACCACCCACAATCCCCAACACAAAACAAGCCACCTATATATGATTCTCAATCAGGGACAACGATTGACAGCTGCCTCTGATTGAGAACCATATTAGGCTGAACACAGAAACAGACAAACTAGACACACAACATAGAATGCTCACCCAGCTCACGTCCTGACCAACACTAAACAAGCAAAACACACAAGAACTATGGTCAGGACGTGACAGTGTATGATCATATATTTTGATACATTGAATGTTAATATTGTGAAACTATGTTATACATTTTTTACATGTTTCAGGAAGTGATGTCACTGAGTACTGCCCCTATATAGGACCTTCCACCCCCACCTGGGATATGGATACCTTAGGGTCAAAACGTTGTTGTAAATAAATATCACCTGGGAGCATGAGCAGCAGTGTGCAGCGTTTTCCTTCCTGTTTTCCATGAGTTTGCCACCAATCCAGCACCTGCGGAAAGTAGCTGGATGTGCGTATGTTCTTCAGCTTTTGTACATGAACTCTCTACCATACAGCACTCCTTTTTGAGACTCTTTTCAAGTCTAGCGGTCTTTTGACATTATGGCTGAAATAGCAGACTCTCAAATGGCGGGCCAAAGTAGGTCATTTGAGTTCTCAGAGGATGATGATTCCCGGATCATAATGAAGGACTCGCTTTTTGATGAAACTGGCCCAATGACAGACTGCAATGCAGACTTAGTTATCACGTCTCTCAAGAATCTACGGATCCGTGAGACAAAACAATATTATCATGTAGTCACCTTAAGTGTTTATCTAAGGAATAAAATAATTCCACGAGGATTACTGATACAAAAAGCACCTGCTCTTGGTTCGAACAATCCCTCTTTTTGTGACCGATGGTGCGAGATTCTTAATAAATTGTTATGTCCGTCGTCGGAATGAGGCCAAGGCACAGCGTCGTAAGCGTACATCTGTAACGGTCGTCTGTTGAAGAAGGTGTGGACCAAAGCACAGCGTGGTAAGTGTTTTATTTCAAACAACCACTTGTACAAAATAACAAAGAGCAAAACGACAACGAACAGTTCTGTCAGGTGCAGAAACACAAAACAGAAAACAACTACCCACAAAAACCATGTGGGAAAAAGCTACCTAAGTATGGTTCTCAATCAGAGACAACGATAGACAGCTGCCTCTGATTGAGAACCACACCCGGCCAAACACAACGAAATACAAAACATAGAAAAGGGAACATAGAATGCCCACCCAAATCACACCCTGACCAAACCAAAATAGAGACATAAAAAGCTCTCTACGGTCAGGGCGTGACAACATCTTTCTTTATTTTGATGAACACCAAAAAAACAACAAAAGATAAACGAACGTAACGTTCTGCAGGCTGTACAGTAACTGTACAAAAACAAGATCCCACCACTGAAGGTGGGAAAAAGGGCTGCCTAAGTATGATCCCCAATCAGAGACAACGATAGACAGCTGCCTCTGATTGGGAACCATACCCGGCCAACAAAGAAATAGACAAACTAGAATGCCCACCCAAATCACACCCTGACCTAACCAAATAGAGAAATAAAAGGCTCTCTAAGGTCAGGGTGTGACATAAATGCTCGTTTCATTTAATGGCGCTTACCATACAAGAAGTGACAGAACAATTGAGCGCGACTCGAGATCAAGTGACACAGTTAAATGTTGATCTAGAAACCAAGATCACTAATAAGGACAAAAGAGAGAACATTCTGACCAATGTGGAAAACATTTGTGATAAACTTGCGTAGGAGACAAAAGAAACAAGCGGAAAAAGTTTGAGCGTGATACTATGGACTACAAGGAGCAGAAGGTATATTTCTGGAGGGATGACCGGAGACAGACAATTGGCACTCCCCCACAAGCAAGCTGGAAGGGTTAACGCCAGCCCAGCAATAATCCTAGAGGGCCACTACTGTGGCGATCAACAAACCAACATCTGACTCCAGTGACTGATGTGGTGTACTCCTCAATGCCATTGGAAGAATCCCGGAACATATTCCAGTCTGTGCTAGCAACTGGTGCCTCCTCCTCTAGTTTTTGCTTGTAAGCCAAATGGAGGGCGAGGGAGAGCATCTTAAGAATACAATATCCAAACGGTCTGAAATAATTTCGTAATTCGAAATCGTGACCTTTCAGTTACTGGCACAACACTTTCACCGATGGCTACCTGCTGCCCCTTTTATAAAAT
>NC_092122.1:17280124-17385124 GCF_045679555.1 Salvelinus alpinus
CAAACAGCAACTGTTTACTCAGATAACTAATGTATGGAACTTTTATGTCACACCACCATTATATTGTTATTCTGATGATGATCAGATATAATGAACTGTCTGTTCACTCATGCTTGGTCTCTCATATAAGTTCCTCTAATCAGTTAGTGAACACTTCTCTAAACTAAAGCTGATAGGATTCCTCTGGTAGTGTTGTCTGTCCTCTGTGACTTTACCACCACTGTTAAATCTGAGATCAACATGTTTAATAAAGGAATATACAACATGATCACTATCACTACTGCTGCTGCTGTTGTCTTTCATATGGACAATATGGAGGAATACTAGCAACACTGATCTAATGCTGGACTGTACCTACAGACTAGGAGAACACCTGATACACAGAGGAAGGAAAAAATACTCATATCTGGATTTAAGATACAATTCGTATTTGTACTACCTAGAAACAGCTAATATGAAGTGTTTGTTTACCTGGAAGATGTTAAAGTGTATTTGTGTTGGTTCTGATTCTGTATGAGTGATCTTCACTGTAACAGCTGCAGCATCACAACACAGAGAGGTTTTTGTACCAGCAGTAACGGGGATTGTATCACTGTGGTTGACTTTTGGTAGCGGCACCAGACTTGATGTTGGAAGTAAGTAAACACAAAATTAACAGTTTTATTCACCTTTTGATGTCTTGTTTAAATTTCTCTATACATTTTGCCTTGACTTTGAGAATTTCAATATTACTTTTTTTTTTTACATGATTTTGGGAATAAATACACAAGGCCTATACAAACTACAGCCATTTAGAATACTAATATTATTAACACGTATGTTATTACATCTAATCAAATTTGACCTGTATTTTTAAACTATGAAAGTGATTAGCCTACATTTTAGACTAGTTGTATGAATAAACATACTGCACCTAGTAGGACATGTACAATAAACAGTAGGTTTAAAACAAATAAACAATAAACACTTTATTTCAAATGAAGACGATAAGACAATATTTGGCAAGTATTCATACCATATTAGAGTTAGATATTTGAACCACAGTCTAAAGAAATTCAGCTTCCCCAATGGTCAGGAGGTTTTTGTATGAGCAGTAACAGGGATTGTATCACTGTGGTACACTTTTGGTAGCGGCACCAGACTTGATGTTGGAAGTAAGTAACAAGCTCTTTGATATTTCTTTCTGATAATTTGTGGGGGGTATTTTATTTTCTTAAACTTTGTCTCTATGAAAATATTGTGATTTTACATGTTTTACTTTCAAAAATATATAGTTTTTTCTATTACTTTTGACGAGGCCTTCTTTCAAATTAATATTTTATTCAATCAAAATGTTAACATAGTAGGTGTTTATTTGTATGTCTGATTTGATGGATTGCAGAGCAGAATTCTGTCATGATAACTATTTAATAATATTGAGTATAGTTGTTGCATTGTGTATTACTGTTTGTGTGTGATTTCAGATATCTAAATCTCAAAAGTTTTGGTAAATTTTGCTTTGACTGAGCCGTATTTCAAATAAATATTAATTGAATCAAAATGATAAACTGTAGGTTTATTTGTATATCAGATTTGTATTCTTGATCAGAATACAACTCCTAAAATATCTGGACAATGACTAGTTAACAGCATTGTATATAGTATTCATCAATGTTGCACTGTATTCACTGGTAGACTTCACTATTAGTGTGCAGATAAAGGGTCTCAGTTAGGGTTGTAACTGACTTCATAATCCAACATGGATGAAATGTGATGAAATTTCTATGCATATGAGCAGGCTGTTCTGACCAGATCTAATCCTAAACAATATCTGTATGACATGTATAACTGACATTGTATGACTAGTAACTCTAGTTATTTAACCACTTTATATTGATGTGTACTTTGCTGAAGATAATCTCTTACTGTAGCTGTACTTGATGTAGTTAATAAGTTGATGTCTTCTGTTTGTTCCAGGTAACAGTTCCCCCACCCTCACCGTCCTGCCCCCCTCTAGTGAGGAACTGTCCAGTACAACAACAGCCACACTGACGTGTCTGGCCAACAAGGGCTTCCCTTCAGACTGGACCATGAGCTGGAAAGTGGACGGGACCAACAAGAACCAGGAGACCAGTCCCGGGGTCCTGGAGAAGGACGGCCTGTACAGCTGGAGCAACACCCTGACTCTCACTGCCCAGGAGTGGACCAAGGCAGGAGAGGTGACCTGTGAAGCCCAGCAGAAATCCCAGAGTCCAGTCACCAAGACCCTGAGGAAGGCTGACTGTTCTGGGTAGGATCCCTCAGTAACACACCCCTGTGGAGAGAGGCTGCTGGTTCCTCTGCTTTGACTCTGTTCTGAGATCAGATGTTCTGTCTTATTGATCACTGACATGTAGACTAACAGAGGGCTTTGCTTGAGTTCATGAGTCAATCCTCTCTGTAGACTGAGGTTGTATCAGTGTTAGATGTGATGTGTTCTGTTTTATTACTATTAGATTCTGTAGTATTGTTTGCTTTGATGCTTTGATGAATCGATGAAAATAAAGTTTTCCTTTTGGAACAAATATTTTCATTGTCTCTTTCAATAAACCCAAATAGACTTTAATCTTAAATGTTGTTGAATGATACAGCAATATATTCATAAAGCCTTATTCACAGTTTCTATGAAACTATCAGATCTAAACCTCATCGATTAGTTATTTATGTTCTAACCAAATCGTCATCAACCAGTAGTTCATACTAACACAATATACTACTATTTTCACAGGAGAGGTCTAGATACTACAATGTTAACAGATTAACAGGAGAGGTCTAGATACTACAATGTTAACAGATTAACAGGAGAGGTCTAGATACTACAATGTTAACAGATTAACAGGAGAGGTCTAGATACTACAATGTTAACAGATTAACAGGAGAAGTCTAGATACTACCATGTTAACAGATTAACAGGAGAGGTCTAGATACTACAATGTTAACAGATTAACAGGAGAGGTCTAGATACTACAATGTTAACAGATTAACAGGAGAGATCTATATACTACAATGTTAACAGATTAACAGGAGAGGTCTAGCCACATGTAATAGATGGTACTCCTTATTCATCTTTCTTGGAGCAGTTTTTAACATGCTTGATTTATAGACTTAGTCTAATGCTATTGAACATTTGATCGATATGTCAGGCTCTCACCAATGTGATCATTCCTGTATTTTGCTTAAATGCAATACATTTGTCCACATAATATTACAAGTATCACATCTTCAAGATAGAGTCTTCTCTACCTCCAACCCCCTGAGAACAGAGTGAACATCTGGTGACAGTGCTGCTCTATTCTGGGACAAGCAGAACCACCCAGCCCTGTCTATGTAAATCTCAGTTTCACTCCCACAGCATCCAGTCTAGCAGTTGAACAGTTTCACAGCCTGAAATACCCTGGACTGGGCCAGATGTGAGGGAGTGACTGGTTTTAACCTCTATGGTGGAATCAGGGAGAGAGACAAATGATATGGCACCATGTAGTTAAATACAGATAAAATGGGTATTATACTTCATGTAGATAGCGTATGTAGTGCAGAGGAGGCTGGTGGGAGGAGCAATAGGAGCATGGCATCATTGTAATGGCTGGAATGGAATCAATGGAAAGATATCAATCACAACATGTATTCAATTTCAGCCATTACGATGAGCCTGTCCGTCCAATAGCTCCTCCCACCAGTAGTGTACATGTGTCTGATGTTTGAGTCCAGCATCATGTCTCATTCACAGATGCAACAGTCAGTAACCTGCTCATTAAAATAGTGAATATAATGTTAGAAGATCACATCCATTTAAATCAGACATTTGGTTGAGGTTCATATGAGGACTTGTTTTAGGGGGCTGAAGTTATTGTAACTTTGAAGTAATGTTGATGTCATAACATATTTAGTTTTACTTCTGTAGATCTTGCTTTGCATATGGACAGGAATTGTGTTTCAAAACTTCAAATAACTTTTATATACACTGCTCAAAAAAATAAAGGGAACACTTAAACAACACAATGTAACTCCAAGTCAATAGACTAATTCCTTAGATAAACACTTAAGGTGACTGCATGATAATATTGTTTTGTCTCACGGATCCGTAGATTCTTGAGAGACGTGATAACTAAGTCTGCATTGCAGTCTGTCATTGGGCCAGTTTCATCAAAAAGCGAGTCCTTCATTATGATCCGGGAATAATCATCCTCTGAGAACTCAAATGACCTACTTTGGCCCGCCATTTGAGAGTCTGCTATTTCAGCCATAATGTCAAAAGACATTATGAGAATATCTGAGAATATCTGAGGGGCTTTTATATAATTCCAAATGAATTAATAATAATTGCTTTGTTTAGAAAGTAACAATATTTTGGAGATTTCGTTTTCATTAAACCTAGAATGAGCGAGAAAAAGGCATGCAATGTGCAATGTCACGCAATAAAATGCAAATTAATTACTTAAAATTCATACAATGTGATTTTCTGGATTTTTGTTTTAGATTCCGTCTCTCACAGTTGAAGTGTACCTATGATAAAAATTACAGACCTCTACATGCTTTGTAAGTAGGAAAACCTGCAAAATCGGCAGTGTATCAAATTCTTGTTCTCCCTACTGTATATATATATAAATATATATATAAAAAAATATATATATATATTTTTTATTCTCTGAACATTAACATTGTGTGTTCGCTTGTTTTGTACTGTTCTGTAGTTTCGACCCAATGATTCGTCTGACAAACAAAAATATTGCATCCTGTAGGCCCAGGCATGGATCAAAGCTGGCGAGATATTCAATAACGCCATCTTCATAGACGACTCAACTGTGGCCCTTGAGAAATTTGCTCAAAATCACTACAGAAAAAAAAGGAAGAAGATGAAGAAGATTAACGAAAGCATAAAGATGTTGATGAAGAAATGCTGCTTTGAGTTAGAAATGTAACACTTTAGAGTACTTAAGCATCGAATACATTGCAAGTTGAGGGATTTTCACAACAGCAGCCGGGCTATAAAAAGTCTATTGTCCTGCTAATAGGAAACATTTGCATGATGGGCTACATTCTTATTGAAACCACAATGTCACACATCATTTGTATCTACATTTCCAATTACTTTTGGAGTTTGGGAATTACAAATGTGCGC
Source organism: Salvelinus alpinus (assembly GCF_045679555.1). Classification (NCBI taxonomy): domain Eukaryota; kingdom Metazoa; phylum Chordata; class Actinopteri; order Salmoniformes; family Salmonidae; genus Salvelinus; species Salvelinus alpinus. The sequence goes on from NC_092122.1 coordinate 17,285,262, forward strand.
TTTCTTTTTAGTTACATTGTTTATTTTGAACGTACAGACTTTTTTTCTGTAAATTATTGTTTCATGTAGGATGCTACATTTTTGACCAGTTGCAATTGTAAGTAGGCCTAATAAAATACATCCTATTTCTATTAGGCTGTTAAGCCTCATAGCTTACCTCAGCCAGTTAAGTTATTTTATATTGGTTCTAGGCTCCGAATAAATAGACTCCAATTAAGACCTCTTGTTGTTTGTAAAGTCAAATTAAAATGAAGATTATTGTTGAAATGAATTGTTCGACTGGTGTAGGTTTTCTCCATCTGTTGGTGTGCAACACTTGCATAACAAGTCAGCTATATTTTCAGCACCAGCCACTGTTCACCTCCTATTGATTGTGCTGCGGTTGCCAGCAGTTGTTTTTTAAATTGAACCTATATTTAACTAGGCAAGTCAGGTAAGAACAAATTCTTATTTACAATGACGGCCTACCCCGGCCAGACCCGGATGACGCTGGGCCAATTGTGCGCCGCCCTATGGGACTCCCAATCACGGTCGGATGTGATACAGCCTAAATTCAAACCAGGGACTACAGTAAAGCCTTTTGCATCGAGATGCAGTACCTTAGACCTCTGCGCCACTCGGGAGCCATGACCAATATATATATTTTTCAGAAAATTAAGCGTGTGTAGGTAGATACGTGTGTAGGTAGATGTGGAAAGATAGATACAAATGATTTGTTGCAAGTTGTGGGGGCGTGGATCGAATTTTGAGGGTTTGAAACCTGCTCCCTGCTTGTTTCATTACATTATTATGCCGGTGTCAGAGCAAATAGCCTGGATTGTTATCCCCATCTCGTTCCTCTCTCTCTTCCACGCGTCATTATCCGCCTGAGTGGTTCGCTTGTGGCCGTGCTGGCAGGGTGTACTGTTTTTTATTCTGTATATATGAATTACAAATAAGCCTTTACTTAAATCATGTTTCTAATCTATTATGCTCTCTTCATCATAACCTTGCAATGTAAAATCTAGAGTAGGTTAAAGCCTACTCATATCACATCAGGCTTGGCTGGTAACTCCTCAATAAACTGTTTGAACTCTTGCCCATTAGCCATCAAACTTCTGGCATTGCATTGATTGAATAACACCATAATGAAAAGTAACCAATACATGATTCTTGTCTGGACTAATTCTCAATCTTATTGAGGTCATCCTGTACATTTTCCCATGTCAGTCCTGTGATCTCAAGATACCTCACTGCCTGCTCCACTATGATCTGTATCTTCTTAGTCTTTGATTGTATTTTCTCTGTGCAATTGATTGGTTCTGTCACAAATGTAACAGCCTTTCTCATATTTACTACCATTCTTGTGTTCTCCCCCATTCTGCTCCCTACTTCACGCCCAACCTGCATCCCAATTTGCCCTGGAATACCTGCTGTTTTGGGTGCCTTGATTGTTTCTGCGTGAACTACCTTCACTGCTTCTGCATACAATATTTTTCACACACTCCTCACCTCCTGCACTACCACCTGTCTTTTCATCACTGAACAACATTAACCGGGCCCGTCTTCACATTCCCCATATGTATGTTCTCCTCCACCTTCTTCCCATCTCATCATCTTGGAGGAGCTTTACCATGTTAACAATTTCTGGAACTCCTACATTAACTCCCTTCACCCACTTCCGTCCAGTTTGATCCGGCAGGCTACTATCAACCAAACGTTTAGCATACCTGCTTGAGTTTGAGCGCCTTCTCATACTGTTTAACATTGAAACACACCACCACCCAACTTACATCAACTTTAGCAGACACAACCTCTCCTACCTTACTCTCCAAATCCATAGTCAACGCGATCAGACTCACCGCCGTGACTCCACCTTGGTCCTGAAATTTCACCAACACCTTGAACTCCACTTCTCTCAGTACAACACTGCGAACCGAACCTCCCTCATCACTACTGTCGTGGAAATTCTTACACAGTGACACTCAAAGTCAATCTTAAGTGAATCATTGTTTATTGTCAGCACACTGGAGAGATTCCAACCAACTCAATGCACCGTAGTACTCGTGTCAATCAGGAGCTCTTCCTGGGCATTCCCAGCATTTGTCTTATATAAGGCTATACACAGACACGTTATATTTGCATGATTTAGCATAATTAATTAATCATTACCGTTTTGTTTCATTCATGTGACCGACCAATACTGGTTCATAACATGTGACAGACCAATACCTCACGAGGCTTCTACTCTCTAAGCTGAGACTTTGAAACTGAGATATCGTTCGTTCTCGTTTTCAAAACAAAGTCTGGGCGCACTGCCAAATTGCAGCTACTGATAGTGAGGATTCTTTCAGTCAGCCACATGCATGAACACAGAAATTGGTTTATAGAACTGCACATAAATACAACCTGACCTGTTTTCTGTTGTTTTTGTATGTGTTTAGTTGGTCAGGGCGTGACTTGGGGTGGGCATTCTATGTTATGTGTTTCTATGTTGGGTTTAATGTGTTGCCTGATATGGTTCTCAATTAGAGGCAGGTGTTTGACGTTTCCTCTGATTGAGAACCATATTAAGGTAGGCTGTTCTCACTGTTTGTTTGTGGGTGATTGTTGCTGTGTTTGTGTTTGTTGCACCACACGGTACTGTCTCATCTCGTTCGTTCGTTCGTTCGTTCTTTCCTGTTCGTGCGTTCTTCGTTTTATGTAGTTCTCATGTTCAGGTCTGTTTAACGTCGTTTGTTGTTTTGTAATTATCAAGTGTATTTTCGTGTCAGTGTTCGTCTTGTCTATTAAATTCATCATGGAAAATTACCACGCTGCACATTGGTCCTCAGATCCTTCTCGCCTCTCCTCGTCTGAGGAGGAGGAAGAGCTAGACTGCCGTTACAAACACAGAAATTAGTTAGAAGAAAAGGACAAGTATTAAAATTCCATTACACTACTCTCCTGAGGAGATGTGCAAAGGCTCCTCAGGCTTCCTCTTCTTCTTAACCTTTACTCTTACTATACCTCCACCTTTTTCCACTCCACCACTACACTCCATTTCGTCCACCTCAACTCCGAACCCCACTACCTTTCTATGCATCTCTGCTCCAGTCACAGCCCAGTGTTGCTCAACCACCTCCTCCCAAACCTTGACGCCAGCTTGAATAATGCAATTTCATATTATCTTGTATGGAGTTGAGCGTGTTTGCTAGTGAGGTAGCTCGTTGCTTTGTGCCCACGTCTCGGACCGATAGCGACCAACAAAAAATCTTCCTGGTTTGAGTTCATGCAGTCTTTCCATTGGAGAGATCTGTGTGAGCAGCAGCATTTTAAAGGTTGAGGCTGATTGTTCAGCAGCGTTGCAGTTCTTGACACAAAATCAACGTCTCATTTGTCTCAAGGCTAAAAAATCCATCTTTAACCTGTGTCCTCCCCTTTAATCTTCACTGATTGAAGTGGATTTAACAAGCGACATCAATAAGGGATCATAGCTTTCACTTGCATTCACCTGGTCAGTTCTATGTCATGGAAAAGCAGGTGTTCTTAATGTTTTGTATACTCAGTGTGTATAATCGTGTCTGTTGCTTAGTGTTCATGGTAATTAGGGTGGCAGGTAGCCTAGCGGTTAAGAGCATTGGGCAGGTAACCAAAAGGTTGGTGGTTTGAATCTCTGAGCTGACTAGGTGAAATAATCTTTTGATGTGCCCTTGAACAAGGCACTTAACCCTAATTGCTCTAGGGTTGCCCTCAGTAATGGCTGATCCCTGACTAAGAGTACCATATACAAAAAAACATTTTACAATTCACATGTGCATAATACACACTTTTACATATGTGGAATAAGACAAATGTAAACACCCACCAAATGATTTAATATTGTAAATACTGGACTACTGGACTGTTGGAATAACACTGAGAGAAGAGGGGCTCCAATGTGCAGGACTACTACTCTGTTCCTGACTCTGTTCCTGAGGTCAGCTCCCTCCCTCCTCTCCTGTGTCTCTGATCAGACACACTTGGACTTTGTAGACCATAATTACAGTACATGAAACTCAGCATCTCCTCTACATCTTAAGAATACAATATCCAAACGATCTGAAGTAAGGAAGTCTGTTTTGGAAGATTTGAACCTTTTTGTAGATAGATGGTTTCATGGTTCTCCATGAGATACTCAATAAAAGTGAGTAAAAATGCAGAAAGGAACACATGGGATAATGACTGAATATGATCTTACAGCTTTGAGTTATAAGACATAGATATTGTTGTTCAGCTCTACTACACACTGTGTCATTGTACTGGATCATCTCCTCCCCCCAGCACCTGCAGTAGGTCCCAGCTGTAGCAGTACAGTCACTGTGCAGTCTGACTGAGGGAGGTTTTTGTACGGCTCTGTATCACTGTGTGAACACATTACCACTGTGGTAACTCTGACAGTAGTAATCTCCTGCATCTTCAGCCTGGACTCCATTGATGGTCAGAGTGAAGTCACTCCCAGATCCACTGCCACTGAATCTAGATGGAGTCCCAGACTGAAGGGTTTTAGCTAAGTATATTAGGAGTTTAGGAGCTCCTCCAGGTTTCTGTTGGTACCAGGCCAACCTCTGTCCATAGATGTTACTGTACACAGCACTGCTGGTCTTACAGTTGAGACTGACTGAGTGATCCACTGAAACAGTTTCAACTGCAGGAGTCTGAGTCACAGTGTACTGGCCTCTGGACTCTGAAACAGAGATGGCATGTATCATTAACAATCCATCTCTCATACATTTCTCCAATACATCATATTAACATCAACTGTAATGAGAATTTATATATTATTGTTAAGGTCCAGGTCATTTTCTTTCAAATATTTTACCTTGGAGACAGAGGGCAAATATCCAGATGAAGATGGTGATAAAAGTCATGGTTGTTGTGGGCTCTGTCATGAAGGACAGCTCTCAGACATGAAGTGTTAAACTCACAGGGCTATAAAAACTCGGAGCGCACTGAAGCATGTGCTGTCTATGCAAAGGGTCCTTACTATGCAAACATACTTTTTGGTGCCACATGGATACTGTAGTTGAAGGGATCTGTGTGAACAGCAGCATTTTAATGGTTGAGGATGATTGTCCAGCCAGTCATGGCCTTGATTGGTAAACAAGCCTCATCTGGGCTCAATCATAGGCTGGGAAGGTTCTGGAAGGTTCTAGCCGGGTGTGGCAGGTGAGAGGTTATAAGTTGACAGAACCTTAGATCGTTTAAGTGGGTTATAATCATGTTATGTTATCTCAAAACAAAGTGTCTTATATGTAATTATAAACTGGGGGGTTCGAGCCCTGAACGATGATTCACAGCCGTGGTCTATGAGACCGTATACCATGGGTATGAAAAAAACTCTTATTTTTACTGCTCTAATTATTTTGGTAACCAATTTATTATAACAGAAACAAAGGACCTCAGTGGTTTGTGAAATATGTCAAATATACCAGGCTAAGGGCTGTGTACAGACACTCCGTGTTGAGTAGTGCTTAAGTTCAGCCTTTGGCCATGGTGTATTGGCCATATACAACACCTCCTCTGGCTTTTTCACTTAAATAGTCTTCCTGGACAGTCAGATTTTATTAATAAATGTTGTGTGATGTAGAAACATGATAACTATTTCATCCCTGACATGGTTTCTGATTGAAGTGCTGAATGCGGACTGATATATTGATTGTAGACATCTACAAATGGAGCATATTGTTATTACTGTGTTATTAGACCAGACAGTATCTGCTCTAATTCTCCCCCGAGTGGTCAGGGTCAGTAACTGCAGTCTTAGTGTGAACGGTTTTCCTTGAGTTACTCAACAGAGTTAACATGTAGTTAATGGTCAGGAGAAACATTTAGTGATCCGTTATGATCTAAGGTCTTCTGGACACAGCTCTAGTTTGACTCTATTGTTGTTCAGCTCTACTACACACTGTGTCATTGTACTGGATCATCTCCTCCCCTCAGGATCTGCAGTTGGTCCCAGCTGTAGCAGTACAGTCACTGTGTAGTCCAACTGAGGGACGTTTTTGTACGACCTCTCCCATTATACATTAGTAGTAGTAGCTGAACCTCCTCTCTCCTCTCTCCTCTAGTCCAGCTGGTCCTTCTGTCAGGTCCACAGTGTCTCTGCCCCCCCCCCCCCCCCGTCCCCGTCCCCCCCCGTCCTCTGAGCAGCTCTCTGGGGGCTCGGCCACACTGGCCTGGCTGCTGAGCAGTTATTCCCCCCAGGGGGTGTTGGTGATCTGGGAGGTGGACAGGGCAGAGGTGACGGAGGGGGAATGGCGTCTTTCACAGCCGCAGCAGCAACCTGACCCTGAGCAAGGCACGCTGGGAAGAGGGAGAGGTGTACACCTGCAGGGTATCCCAGGACGACACCAGTGATTCGGCCACCTTCCGGAAAAGCCAGTGTAGCATCTAGAGACAGGAGACATCATTGTAAAGGACTTGAGAGTCCCCACATGGTGCTAGTTCTAGAAACATTAGTGTTTTAGAGCTGAATGTTACATTATAATAGTGAATAATATCAGTAGTGCTGTGTGTTAAATAAACTATTTTGAGATTAAGTTGTACATGTCTTCTTGCCTCTGAGTTGAAATACATCTTGTTTTGATTAGGAAAATAACCAGAAGAGTTCATTTAGTAATGATTCCAGTGATCACCATCTCATGAATAGGCAGCACATTTCATACTAATTTATATCAATCAGCTTCTTTCATAATTTAGCATTGTAGCATATAGCTACTCTCATGTTCGGGCTAGGCCCCTTGGTTCCAGTGAAGGGAAATCTTAACGCTACAGCATGCAATGACATTCTAGACAATTCTGTGCATCCAACTTTGTGGCGACAGTTTGGGGAAGGCCCTTTCCTGTTTCAGCATAACAATGCCCCCGTGCACAAAGGGAGGTCCATACAGAAATGGCTTGTCGAGATCGGTGTGGAAGAACTTGACTGGCCTGCACAGAGCCCTCACCTCAACCCTATCGAACAGCTTTGGGATGAATTGGAAGAACGACTGTGAGCCAGTCCTAATCGCCCAACATCTGTGCCCAACCTCACTAATGCTCTTGTGACTGAATGGAAGCAAGTCCCCACTGCAATGTTCCAACATCTAGTGGAAAGCCTTCCCAGAAGAGTGGAGGCTGTTATAGCAGCAAAAAGGGAAACAACTCCATATTAATGCCCATGATTTTGGAATGAGATGTTCGACGAGCAGATGTCCACATACTTTTGGTTACGTAGTGTAGTTGATTTAATCATGATTCCAGTGATCACTATGACATGAATAGTCAGAACATTTCATAATAATTTATATTAATCAGCTTCTTTCATTATTTAGTATTGCAGCATATAGCTACTCTCATGTTTTCAAACAGAATTAAAAGGGCATCTGGTCCAACAAATACTCTGCAATCATTTCTACAGCTGAATGATCCAGTTATACTGTAGCATCAATACCAGTGATAATAATTAGTGATATTTGATAATAAACCTCTAGGATCTGCTCTCAGAACTCACACTGCTGAACAGTTACTTTCCATAACATATGTATATTTACAATGTTTAATTCCTCTATATGATTTTATTATATTAGATGTTTGAGCAATAGTTTTCAACATTGTGTACTCTACACTTCTCCATTATATTTCACCTGGTCTTCTCTACCTCTAACCCCCTGGGAACAGAGTGAACATCTGGTGACAGTGCTGCTCTATTCTGGGACAAGCAGAACCACCCATCCCTGTCCATGTAAATCTCAGTTTCACTCCCACAGCATCCAGTCTAGCAGTTGACCACTATCTGAAATACCCTGGACTGGGACAGATGAGTGCAGAGTTACTCTACAGAGTAGTCTATCTGGTATCTGGTTAGTCGACTGGTTTTAACCTCTATGGTGGATTCAGAGAGGGAGACATAACAGATATTCCACCATGCAATTAATGACAGATAAAACGGGTATTATACTTTATGTAAAAACACATATTTAACAAACTTTTAGCTAACTCAAATGGATTACGTTTCATTAAACAAAGATGGAATTTTCTTTACACTTGAAGCAGAAAGCAAGTGTGCAGGTGAAGATGGTGATAAAGGTCATGGTTGTTGTGGGTTCTGTTGTCATGAAGGACAGCTCTCAGTCATGAAGTGTTAAACTCACAGGGCTATAAACACTCCCAGACCACTGAAGCATGTGCTGCCAATGCAGAGCATCATCACTATGCAAATCATCTTCTGATCTTCTCCCCATCACCGTTATTCAGTAAACTTAGACCACTAAGGATCCATCAGATTACAACTGAGATTCCATTACAACCTGATGATCTTACTCCCACAATTGTCACCTAATAATCATAGAAGTCCTATTAATATGTAAATAAATTAAGCAAATAAAAATATTATGAATACAATGCTATTATTGGTTTAAGTGCCATAACATATGATCACTATCAATGTTGTTTAGCAAGACAAAACCATAATTAATACTGAAGAAAATACTCATATTAATGTATCTAAAGAACATATATGACTTTGTCTGTTGATTGGTGTTATAGTGTTATGTTAATATGGTATGGGAACATATTGATATTTATGGAAAATAGGAATACTAATTTGTCCTGTTTTGTCCCCTGCAGGCAAAGTAGTGTTAGTGCAGTGAACTGTGTGGACTGAATGCTGGACTACTGGACTATTGGACTGCCACTGAGAGAAGAGGGGCTCCACTGTGCAGGACTGCTACTCTGTTACTGACTGAGTTCAGCTTCCTCCCTCCTCTCCTCTGTCTCTGACCAGACACACCATCATTACGATACATGAAACCCAGTATGTTCTCTTTATATTAAGATTTCATTGTATTTATTTATCCTTTATTTAACATGAAAATTCCCATTGAGATTTACATATTGTTCAATTGAGCCCATGTCAAGAGAGCAGCATCCATACAGTATACACATGAGACACAACACCACATAAAACATGAATGGAAGTTAAAACATTAAAAGAGCAGGTTTAAAAACGTGCAATCTGTGGTCAGCCTTCCTCCAATCCGGGATTTTAAATCATCAATCAGAATAAGATGATGTAATTTTAAGTCCTTTTGCAAGGTGTTCCAATATGATGGGGCAGCAAGGCTAAACGCCCTCTTACCAAACTCAGTTCTTGTGTTGAGAACATTATATAAAATACAGTTCTGTGATCTCAGACAGTAATGTCCATGACTCTGTAGGGTGAGTAAAGTTCTTAAATATATTGGCAGCTGCCCTAAGATGTCCTCATAGACAAACATTTTTTGTGAATATGTGACCTCCCAGTTAAGGATGGCCATCCTGCTAACTGATACAAGGTACAGTGATGGGCTAGAGGTATTGTGTTGGTTACTAATCTAACAGCATCATGGTAGTGTCTAGTGTGTGCAGGTAAGATTTGTGTGCAGGGTGCTTTTTAGTGAGCTGTTAAATGTACAAAGTCATTGCTGCTATCCTCTGTTTAAGAAGATACCAGATTTGAACCTTTTTGTAGATAGATGGTTTCATGGTTCTCCATGAGATACTCAATAAAAATGAGTAAAAATGCAGAAAGGAACACATGGGATAATGACTGAATATGATCTAACAGCTTTGAGTTAACAGACAGATATTGTTGTTCAGCTCTACTACACACTGTGTCATTGTACTGGATCATCTCCTCCCCTCAGCACCTGCAGTAGGTCCCAGCTGTAGCAGTACAGTCACTGTGCAGTCTGACTGAGGGAGGTTTTTGTACGGCTCTGTATCACTGTGTGAACACTGGACCACTGTGGAAACTCTGACAGTAATAATCTCCTGCATCTTCAGCCTGGACTCCACTGATGGTCAGAGTGAAGTCACTCCCAGATCCACTGCCTCTAAATCTAGATGGAGTCCCAGACTGAAGTGTTGAAGCAAAGTAAATAAGGAGTTTAGGAGCTCCTCCAGGATTCTGTTGGTACCAGGCTAAAAATGTACTGTTGTAAACATTACTGCTGGTTTTACAGTTCAGAGAGACTGGCTGTCCGGGGACAACAGCTTTCACTGCAGGAGTCTGTGTCACAACGTACTGTCCTCTGGCTTCTGAAAAATAAAAAATAAACATGTATATAAATAAAATATTACATGTTGTAATGAATAGTTCTGAATAGAAATATTAACATTGATATACTGTACATGTATATAGATTAAATTAATCTTCAACAATAGATTCTGAAAATTGTAACCTTGTAAACAGAAAGCAAGTGTCACGATCGTCTTGATGTGGAAGAGTGGACCAAGGCGCAGCGTGATACGAATACATCCTTTTATTATAACGAAGACGTAACACGAAACGAAACACTTAGACAAACTAACAAAAACAACAAACGACCGTGAAGCTACAAAACGAAAGTGCATACACAAGCTACTAACGTTAGACATAGACAATTACCCACAAAATACCCAATGAATATGGCTGCCTAAATATAGCTCTCAATCAGAGACAAATGAACAACAGCTGTCTCTAATTGAGAACCAATCTAGGCAGCCATAGACATACAAACACCTATACAAGACACTGCCCCATTAAACATACAAAACCCCTAGACAATACAAAAACACATACATTCCCCATGTCACACCCTGACCTAACTAAAATAAGAAAGAAAACAAAGATAACTAAGGCCAGGGCGTGACAGTACCCCCCCCCCCAAAGGTGCGGACTCCGGCCGCAAACCTGACACAGAAGGGGAGGGTCCGGGTGGGCCTTCTTATGGCGGCGGCTCGGGTGCGGGACGTGACCCCCACTTCACCATAGTCAATTTCTGCTTTGGTGGCGCCTCTGGAACGGCAAGTCCCGGACTGAATACCATCCTAGATGGCGCCACTGGACGGAGGGGCAGCTCCGGACTGAAGGGCATCTCCGGACTGAGGGGCAGCTCCGGACTGAGGGGCAGCTCCGGACTGAGGGGCAGCTCCGGACTGAGGGGCAGCTCCGGACTGAGGGGCAGCTCCGGACTGAGGGGCAGCTCCGGACTGAGGGGCAGCTCCGGACTGACTGATGGCTCTGGCAGATCCTGGCTGGCGGGCGGCTCTGGCAGATCCTGGCTGGCGGGTGGCTCTGGCAGATCCTGGCTGGCGGGCGGCCCTGGCTGGTCATGGCTGGCTGACGGCTCTGGCTGGTCATGGCTGGCTGACGGCTCTGGCTGGTCATGGCTGGCTGACGGCTCTGGCTGGTCATGGCTGGCTGACGGCTCTGGCTGGTCATGGCTGGCTGACGGCTCTGGCTGCTCCTGTCTGGCGGGCGGCTCTGGCTGCTCCTGTCTGGCGGGCGGCTCTGGCTGCTCCTGTCTGGCGGGCGGCTCTGGCTGCTCCTGTCTGGCGGGCGGCTCTGGCTGCTCCTGTCTGGCGGGCGGCTCTGGCTGCTCCTGTCTGGCGGACGGCTCTGGCGGCTCCTGACTGACGGACGGCTCTAGCGGCTCCTGACTGACGGACGGCTCTAGCGGCTCCTGACTGACGGACGGCTCTAGCGGCTCCTGACTGACGGACGGCTCTAGCGGCTCAGGACAGACGGGCGGCTTTGAAGGCTCAGGACAGACGGGCGGCTTTGAAGGCTCAGGACAGACGGGCAGTTCAGGCGGCTCTGGGCAGACAGGCAGCGCAGGCGGCGCTTGGCAGACGGACAGCTCAGACGGCGTTGGGCAGGCGGGCAGTGCAGGCGACACTGGGCAGACGGACAGCGCAGACGGCTCTGGGCAGGCAGGCAGCTCAGATAGCGCTGGGCAGACGGCAGACTCTGGCCGGCTGAGGCGCACAGTAGGCCTGGTGCGTGGTACCGGAACTGGAGGTACCGGGCTAAGGACACGCACCTCAAGGCTAGTGCGGGGAGCAGCAACAGGACGCACAGGATTCTGGAGACGCACAGGAGGCTTGGTGCGTGGTGCCGGAACTGGTGGTACCGGGCTGGAGACACGCACCATAGGGCGAGTGCGTGGAGGAGGAACAGGGCTCTGGAGACGCACTGGAAGCCTGGTGCGTGGTGTAGGCACTGGCGGTACTGGGCTGGGGCGGGGAGGTGGCGCCGGATATACCGGACCGTGCAGGCGTACTGGCTCCCTTGAGCACTGAGCCTGCCCAACCTTACCTGGTTGAATGCTCCCCGTAGCCCGACCAGTGCGGGGAGGTGGAATAACCCGCACTGGGCTGTGTTGGCGAACCGGGGACACCATGCGTAAGGCTGGTGCCATGTATGCCGGCCCGAGGAGACGCACTGGAGACCAGACGCGTTGAGCCGGCTTCATGGCACCTGGCTCAATGCCCAATCTAGCCCGGCCGATACGAGGAGCTGGTATGTACCGCACCGGGCTATGCACTCGTACAGGAGACACCGTACGGGTGCACCCGTACAGGAGACACCCCCCCAAGAAATTTTTGGGTTTAACTCGCTGACTCCAGCCTCGCTTCCGTGCTGCCTCTTCATATCGCCTCCTCTCGGCTTTAGCTGCCTCCAGCTCTTCTCCCGGTTGTGCCCAAGGTCCCTTACCATCCAGTATCTCCTCCCAAGTCCAAGAATCCTGTATGCGCTGCTCCTGCTGCTGCTTATCACGCTGCTTGGTCCTGGTATGGTGGGTAATTCTGTCACGATCGTCTTGATGTGGAAGAGTGGACCAAGGCGCAGCGTGATACGAATACATCCTTTTATTATAACGAAGACGTAACACGAAACGAAACACTTAGACAAACTAACAAAAACAACAAACGACCGTGAAGCTACAAACGAAAATGCATACACAAGCTACTAACGTTAGACATAGACAATTACCCACGAAATACCCAATGAATATGGCTGCCTAAATATAGCTCTCAATCAGAGACAAATGAACAACAGCTGTCTCTAATTGAGAACCAATCTAGGCAGCCATAGACATACAAACACCTAGACAAGACACTGCCCCATTAAACATACAAAGCCCCTAGACAATTGAAAAACACATACATTCCCCATGTCACACCCTGACCTAACTAAAATAAGAAAGAAAACAAAGATAACTAAGGCCAGGGCGTGACAGCAAGTGTCCAGATGAAGATGGTGAAACAAGTCATGGTTGTTGTGGTTCTGTTGTCATGAAGAACAGCTCTCAGACATGAAGTGTTAAACTCACAGGGATATAAACACTCCTAGAGCAGTGAAGCATGTGCTGCCAATGCAAAGTGTCCAAGCTATGCAAACAGGGGTGTACTCATTCCCGCGACTCTGTTGCAAAACGTTTCTTAAACGGAAACAAACTAAACTAAACAGGGATGGACCTATCTGAAATTTTCCAATTGAAACTCTAATTTTGCTCTGTTTGCTTCCGTTTGTTTCTTTTGACTAACAAAAATACAGGACGTGACCACTACAATACCAATGTCCAAGCAAGGCACAAATTGGGATATCAAGAATAGTTAAATGGTCAATAATAAAATAATATAAAAATAATAACAACAATAACAGACAACTTAAAGAAAAAGTAGAATTAAGAATTATAATATTATTCACAGTTACACCACATTAGAAATTGACTTGAGTTACATCCATTATGACCTCTAAAGTCCATTAAGCCGAGCAATAAAGTATCCATTTGGTTCTAAAATGGTAAAGGGTTTCTGTAATGAATACACTTCCCCAGAGGGAACCTAATGGAACCTAACACAAGCAAACAGTAGCAAACGGAACAAAATGGGGAGGGACCTAGCTGAATTTGTCCAAAAGAAACTCTTGTATTTGTTTCAAATCTTTTTCCAATGCAAAAGTTTTGCTACAGTGTACAACTAATAAATTCTTAGTCCCACAGAGACAGTGTAATTGAAGAGATCTGTGTGAGCAGGAGCATTCTTAAGAGGTGGGGCTGATTGCCCAGCCAATCATGGCCTTGATTGGGAAACAAGCTTCAATTAAAGGCTGGGAAGGTGCTGGAATGTTCTAGCAGTGCGTGGTGTTAGAGAGGTTTTGTGTTGACTGCGCCACAGGTCATTTCAGGGCAGTGTTTCCCAAACCTCTCTTGAAGTCCCCCCAGACTTACAGTATTTGATGTGTTCCTGAACTAACACAGCGGATTCAAATGGTCCCCTAATCAGCAAGCCCCTCACTAGGAAAAGCAGTTGTAGTAATTCTGGAATAAAATCAATATGTGGACTTCCTCAAATACTTAAGGAGAGGTTTGGGAAACACTGTGTTAGGGATTAGGGGTTATAATCATGTAATACCATCTCAATAAATAAAGTAGATTTTTCGCTTGAAATTAAAACCTGACAGAATAATCTCACAGAGGCTGGAGGTTTTATTCTGAAATGTTGTGAGACATTATTAGTGTTCATAGATGGATTCCGTTCAACATATTGTGTAACATGTTTCAGGTTGGCCATAACAAAATGGGAGGACTGTTTATGTCATCTGGACGTATGGGTGTTATCACTTCAAGAATGATTTAACATGAGAGGGGATAAGTTGACATTATTGTCAGCATCACCTGTGTATTTATCTCAGTGTATTTTAGTTCACTCAGTGTTCCATGTCAATGTCTCTTCCCCCTCAGCACCTGCAGTAGGTCCCAGCTGTAGCAGGACAGTCACTGTGCAGTCTGACTGAGGGAGGTTTTAGTACAGCTCTGTATCACTGTGTGAACACTGGACCACTGTGGTAACTCTGACAGTAGTAATCTCCTGCATCTTCAGCCTGGACTCCACTGATGGTCAGAGTGAAGTCTGTAATTGTAATTATCTGCATTCTACAGTGGATTATACTCATAACCCAGAACTATCAGTCCCTATTGTATTATACTAGTACTGCAGTACTATCTGTCCCTATTGTATTATACTAGTACGTCACTACTATCAGTCTCTATTGTATTATACTAGTACTTCAGTACTATCAGTCTCTATTGTATTATACTAGTACTTCAGTACTATCAGTCTATATTGTATTATACTAGTACGTCACTACTATCAGTCTCTATTGTATTATACTAGTACCTCAGTACTATCAGTCCCTCTTGTATTATACTAGTACTTCAGTACTATCAGTCTCTATTGTATTATACTAGTACTTCAGTACTACCAGTCCCTATTGTATTATACTAGTACGTCACTACTATCAGTCACTATTGTATTATACTAGTACTTCAGTACTATCAGTCCCTATTGTATTATACTAGTACTTCAGTATTATCAGGCTGGTAACAGATATGCCACCATGCAATTAATGACAGATAAAATGGGCATAATACTTTATGTAGATACTGTATGTAGTGTAAATGTGTCTTATGTTTGAGTCCAGCATCATGTCTCATTCACAGATCTAACAGCCAGTAACCTGCTCATTAAAATAGTTAATATATAATGTTAGAAGATCACATCCATTTAAATCAGACATTTGTTTGAGGTCCAAATGAGGACTTGTTTTAGGGGGCTGAAGTTATTGTAACTTTGAAGTAATGTTAAGGTCATAACATATTTAGTTTTACTTCTGTAGATCTTGCTTTGCATATGGACAGGAATTGTGTTTCAAAACTTCAAATAACTTGTATATATATACACTTAAAGGCCATGACAAAAACTATAAGTAATAACCATGATGGTGATGATGAGTATGGTCATGTGATCTGAATGATTACTTTCTAACCATATTGTCACATGTCACAGTTGACCTCCTCTAGTGACCATTGTTCCATTTCACTGCCTCTGCCCCCTCACCACCTGCAGTAGGTCCCAGCTGTAGCAGTACAGTCACTGTGCAGTCTGACTGAGGGAGGTTTTTGTACGGCTCTGTATCACTGTGTGAACACCCTGACACTGTTGGGATAGTGGAAACTCTGACAGTAGTAATCTCCTGCATCTTCAGCCTGGACTCCACTGATGGTCAGAGTGAAGTCACTATGAGATCCACTGCCACTGAATCTAGATGGAGTCCCAGGCTCAAGTTCTTCAGCATCATAAATAAGGAGTTTAGGAGCTCCTCCAGGTTTCTGTTGGTACCAGGCCATACAGGTGTAATCACCACGACAACGATCTGCTACATCTGCACTGGTTTTACAGTTTATAATAACTGTCTGTTCTGGGAGAACAGCTTTCATAGCAGGAGTTTGAGTCACAGTGACCTGTCCTCTGGATTCTGAAACAGAGAGAACACTAATAATTGTACATCACAAGGAATTAACAAAACAAATCTTAACAATCTTTCAGTTCGCTGAAATTGTTTACTTTTCAGTATACAAACATAAAACTCCTATATATTATTTACCTTTGATGTAGAAAGCAAGTGTCCAGATGAAGATGGTGATAAAGGTCATGGTTGTTGTGGTTCTGTTGTCATGAAGGACAGCTCTCAGTCATGAAGTGTTGAACTCACAGGGATATAAACACTCCCAGACCACTGAAGCATGTGCTGTCTATGCAGTGCATCATCACTATGCAAATAATCTACTGGTCTTCTCCCCATCACCATTATTCAGTAAACCTAGACCACTAAGGATCCATCAGATTAGAACTGAGAGTCCGTTACAACCTGATGACCTTACAACCTTACTCCCACAATTGTCACCTAATAATCATAGAAGTCCATAATAATATGTAAATAAATACAATGAGTAAAAAGGGTATAAATACAATGCTATTATTGGTTTAAGGGCTATCACATATGGTCACTGTAATGGTGTTCCTCCTCCTCTTCATACGAAGAGGAGGAGTAGTGATTCGACCAAGGTGCAGCGCGTTGAAATGCCATAATGAATTTTATTAAACAAGAACAAAAACGAACTATACTTGAAATGATTACAAAATAACAAAACGAATGTAGACAGACTAGAACGACGAACTGACATAAAACACGCAGAACGAACGAACAAGTACTTACTACAAACAAAATGACGAACGAACGAAACAGTCCTGTATGGTGCAAACAAACACAGACACAGGAGACAACCACCCACAAACAAACAGTGTGAAAACACCTACCTTAATATGACTCTCAATCAGAGGAAATGAAAAACACCTGCCTCTAATTGAGAGCCATATTAGGTCACCCTTTAAACCAACATAGAAACAGAAAACATAGACTGCCCACCCAAACTCACGTCCTGACCAACTAACACATACAAAACTAACAGAAAACAGGTCAGGAACGTGACATAACCCCCCCCCCTTAATGTGAGAACTCCGGGCGCACCAGCACAAAGTTTAGGGGAGGGTCTGGGTGGGCATCTGACCACGGTGGTGGCTCAGGCTCTGGGCAAGGTCCCCACCCCACCATAGTCAATCCCAGCTTCCGTTTCCCCCTACGACTGACCATCCTCCTATTCCACCCACTGAATTTCCTGGGTAACATCGAGACAAGGGGCAGCACCGGGATAAGGTAGTTCAGGACAGAGATATAGCACAGGACAGAGAGGTAGGTCAGGATAGAGAGGTAGCTCAGGATAGAGGGGCAACTCCGGACTAAAAGGCAGCTCCGGACAGAGAGACAGCTCTGGACTGAGGGGCAGTTCTGGATTAATGGCCGCTCTGGGCTGAGCGGCAGCTCATGACTGGCTGACGGCTCTGGACGCTCATGGCTGGCTGACGGCTCTGGACGCTCATGGCTGGCTGACGGCTCTGGACGCTCATGGCAGGCTGACGGCTCTGTACGCTCATGGCAGGCTGACGGCTCTGGACGCTCATGGCAGGCTGACGGCTCTGGAAGCTCATGGCAGGCTGACGGCTCTAGACGCTCATGGCTCGCTGACGGCTCTGGCTGCCCATGGCTCGCTGACGGCTCTGGCTGCCCATGGCTCGCTGACGGCTCTGGCTGCTCATGGTTCACTAACAGCTCTGGACGCTCATGGCTCACTGACGGCTCTGGCATATCCTGTCTGGCTGGCGGCTCTGGCAGATCCTGTCTGGTTGGCGGCTCTGGCAGATCCTGTCTGGTTGGCGGCTCTGGCAGATCCTGTCTGGTTGGCGGCTCTGGCAGATCCTGTCTGGTTGGCGGCTCTGGCAGATCCTGTCTGGTTGGCGGCTCTGGCAGATCCTGTCTGGTTGGCGGCTCTGGCAGATCCTGTCTGACGAATGGCTCTAGCGGCTCCTGACTGACTATCGGCTCTGACGGCTCGGGACAGACGGGCGGCTCTAATGGCTCGGGACAGACGGATGGCTCAGATGGCGCTGGGGAGACGGATGGCTCAGATGGCGCTGGGGAGACGGATGGCTCAGATGGCGCTGGGGAGACGGATGGCTCAGATGGCGCTGGGGAGACGGATGGCTCAGATGGCGCTGGGGAGACGGATGGCTCAGATGGCGCTGCGGAGACGGATGGCTCTGGCTGATCCTGTCTGGCGGAAGGCTTTGGCTGCTCCTGTCTGGCGGAAGGCTCTAGCGGCTCCTGTCTGGCGGAAGGCTCTAGCGGCTCCTGTCTGGCGGAAGGCTCTGTAGGCTCATGGCAGACGGGCGGCTTTGCAGGCTCATGGCAGACGGGCGGCTTTGAAGGCTCAATACAGACGGGCAGTTCATGCGGCGCTTGGCAGACGGACAGTTCAGGCGCCGTTGGGCAGACGGCAGACTCTGGCCGGCTGAAACGCACTGTAGGCCTGGTACGTGGTGCCGGAACTGGAGGCACCGGACTGGAGACACGCACTTCAAGCCTAGTGCGAGGAGCAGGGACAGGGCACACTGACCTCTCGAAGCGCACTATAGGCCTGGTGCGTGGTACCGGCACTGGTGGCACCGGGCTGAGTGCACGCACATCAGGACGAGTACGGGGAGAAGGAACAGTGTGTACAGGGCTCTGGAGACGCACAGGTGGCTTAGTGCGTGGTGCCGGAACTGGAGGCACTGGGCTGGAGACACGCACCATAGGGAGAGTGCGTGGAGGAGGAACAGGGCTCTGGAAACGCACTGGAAGCCTGGTGCGTGGTGTAGGCACTGTTGGTACTGGACTGGGGCGGGGAGGTGGCGCCGGAAATACCGGACCGTGCAGGCGTACTGGCTCTCTTGAGCATTGAGCCTGCCCAACCTTACCTGGTTGAATGCTCCCGGTCGCCCGACCAGTGCGGGGAGGTGGAATAACCCGCACCGGGCTATGTAGGCGAACCGGGGAAACCATGCGTAAGGCAGGTGCCATGTATGCCGGCCCGAGGAGACGCACTGGAGACCAGACGCGTTGAGCCGGCCTCATGACACCTGGCTCAATGCCCAATCTAGCCCTACCAGTGCTGGGAGGTGGAATAACCCGCACCGGGCTATGCACACGTACAGGAGACACCGTGCGCTCTACTGCGTAACACGGTGTCTGCCCGTACTCCCGCTCTCCGCGGTTAGCCTGAGAAGTGGGCGCAGGTCTCCTACCTGCCCTTGGCCCACTACCTCTTAGCCACCCCCCAAGACATTTTTGGGTAGTACTCACGGGCTTTTCGGGCTTCCGTGCTAGACGCGTCCCCTCATAACGCCGGTTCCCTTCTCCGGTTGCCTCTGCTCTCCTCAGTGCCTCCAGCTGTTCCCATGGGAGGCGATCCCTTCCAGCCAGGATCTCCTCCCATGTGTAGCAACCCTTTCCATTTAAAACGTCCTCCCAAGTCCACGAGTCCTGGTTCCTCTGCTCGACATTACGCTGCTTGGTTCTGGATTGGTGGGTGGTTCTGTAACGGTGTTCCTCCTCCTCTTCATACGAAGAGGAGGAGTAGTGATTCGACCAAGGTGCAGCGCGTTGAAATGCCATAATGAATTTTATTAAACAAGAACAAAAACGAACTATACTTGAAATGATTACAAAATAACAAAACGAATGTAGACAGACTAGAACGACGAACTGACATAAAACACGCAGAACGAACGAACAAGTACTTACTACAAACAAAATGACGAACGAACGAAACAGTCCTGTATGGTGCAAACAAACACAGACACAGGAGACAACCACCCACAAACAAACAGTGTGAAAACACCTACCTTAATATGACTCTCAATCAGAGGAAATGAAAAACACCTGCCTCTAATTGAGAGCCATATTAGGTCACCCTTTAAACCAACATAGAAACAGAAAACATAGACTGCCCACCCAAACTCACGTCCTGACCAACTAACACATACAAAACTAACAGAAAACAGGTCAGGAACGTGACAGTCACTATCAATATTGTATAGCAAGACTAAACCATAGTGAATGCTGGAGAGAATAAAATACAAGTAATACATAATGTATTCAGACAACATACATCACTTTGTCTGTTTATTAGTGTTATGGTAATATGCTATGGTAACATACTGATGTCTATGGAAAAGAGGAATACCAGTCAGTTTGCACCTCCTAGTGATCATTGGCCATGTGTCGCCCCCTGCATGGAGACTAGTGTTAGTGCAGTGAGCTGTGTGGCCTGCTGGAGGTCATTTTGCAGGGCTCTGGCAGTGCACCTCCTTGCACAAAGGCGGAGGTAGCGGTCCTGCTGCTGGGTTGTTGCCCTCCTACGGCCTCCTCCACGTCTCCTGATGTACTGGCCTGTCTCCTGGTAGCGCCTCCATGCTCTGGACACGCTCTGACAGACACATGCTCTGACAGACACAGCAAACCTTTTTGCCACAGCTCGCATTGATGTGCCATCCTGGATGAACTGCACTACCTGAGCCACTTGTGTGGGTTGTAGACTCCGTCTCATGCTACCACTAGAGTGAAAGCACCGCCAGTATTCAAAAGTGACCAAAACATCAGCCAGGAAGCATAGGAACTGAGAAGTGGTCTGTGGTCACCACCTGCAGAACCATTCCTTTATTGGGGGTGTCTTGCTAATTGCCTATAATTTCCACCTTTTGTCTATTCCATTTGCACAACAGCATGTGAAAGTTATTGTCAATCAGTGTTGCTTCCTAAGTGGACAGTTTGATTTCACAGAAGTGTGATTGACTTGGAGTTACATTGTGTTGTTTAAGTGTTCCCTTTATTTTTTTGAGCAGTGTATATATTTTTTCTAAATGTGCTAACATTTTTGTAAAACTTTTTTTGCTTTGTCATTACGGGGTATTGTGTGTAGATTGATGATGGGAAAAAACAATTGAATCCATTTTAGAATAAGGCTGTAACGTAACAAAATGTGGAAAAAGTCAAGGGGTCTGAATACTTGCCGAATGCACTGTATACCACTACATCATAAAAAAACTTTAACTCTTCTGCAGTAAAATCTTGTACACCAGGTACTTCTCTTCAGCTACCACCTACACATTAAAACCCACTACCCCATTCCACTACTTTGACCATATCTGCTCCTGCACCATGCCAACGACCTGGGAGGACGGGACACCACCCCTCAACACACCCTGTAACTCTTCTGAAGTAAAATCTCGTATGTCCAAATACTTCTCAGCAGCTGCCACGACAACATCCATTCTCTGTGTTTTACCTACCATTCCTGTGGAACAGTTGATAAACATTGCTATGAACGCTAAGACGACAACCTTAGTGAAGCGTAACTCACTCGTTGCCCTATCCCTCTGTGCTGGCACAAATCTACTTCTCACTGGTATCAGTTCTAGGGTCCTGGAGAAGGATGGTCTGTACAGCTGGAGCAGCACCCTGACTCTCACTGGCCAGGAGTGGACCAAGGCAGGAGAGGTGACCTGTGAAGCCCAGCAGAAATCCCAGACTCCAGTCACCAAGACCCTGAGGAAGGCTGACTGTTCTGGATAGGATCCCTCAGTCACACATCCCTGTGGAGAGAGGCTGCTGGTTCCTCTGCTTTGACTCTGTTCTGAGATCAGATGTTCTCTGTCTTATTGATCACTGACATGTAGACTAACAGAGGGCTTTCCTCTCTTAGAGGGCACTGCGCCCGGCCCGCCACAGGAGTTGCTGGTGCGCGATGAGACAAGGATATCCCTACCGGCCAAACCCTCACGATGCTAGGCCAATTGTGCGTCGCCCCACGGACCTCCCGGTCGCGGCCGGCTGCGACAGAGCCTGGGCGCGAACCCAGAGTCTCTGGTGGCACAGCTAGCGCTGCGATACAGTGCCCTAGACCACTGCGCCACCCGGGAGGCAATATAAGGAATTTTCAATGATTTATTCTTGTACTTTTGATACTTAAGTATATTTTAGCGATTACATTTACTTTTGATACTTAAGTATATTTTAGCGATTACATTTACTTTTGATACTTAAGTGAATTTTAAACCAAATACTTTTTTACTTTTACTCAAGTAGTATTTTACTGGGTGACTTTCACTTTTACTTGAGTCGATTTCTATTAAGGGATCTTTACTTTTACTCAAGTATGAAAATTGGGTACTTTTTCTACCACTGGTAGGTTCACGGATCCCCCATTTACTGCTGCTCATTCCGTTCACCAGCTCCGGAGGTCTATGTCGGCGCCCTTCTAGGCATCACGCAACTAGATTCATTACCACCAAAACCGGACTGTCTTGTCTCATTACGCACACCTGGTTCCCATCCCCCCTGATTAGTATGTATATATATGTGCCCTCTGTTCCCCATTGTCTTTGTCGGTTATTGTTACCATGTCCGTTGGTCGTGTGACAAACGGACATGTGGTTGTAACTGAAGTGATTGTAACTTTGAAGTAATGTTGATGTCACAACACCTTTTGTTTTACTTCCTTATTTACATATGGAAAGGCATTGTGTTTCAAAACATCTAATAACTTGTATATACACTTTCAGGGCATAATAAATACTATAAGTAATAACCACGATGATGATGATTATGGTCATGTGATCTGAATGATTGCTTTCTAAACATATTGTCACATGTCACTGTTAAAACCTCATCTAGTGACCATTGTTCCATGTCACTGTCTCTTCCCCCTCAGCACCTGCAGTAGGTCCCAGCTGTAGCAGTACAGTCACTGTGCAGTCTGACTGAGGGAGGTTTTAGTACGGCTCTGTATCACTGTGTGAACACTGGACCACTGTGGTAACTCTGACAGTAGTAATCTCCTGCATCTTCAGCCTGGACTCCACTGATGGTCAGAGTGAAGTCACTATGAGATCCACTGCCACTGAATCTAGATGGAGTCCCAGACTGAAGTGTTGTAGCATAGTAAATAAGGAGTTTAGGAGCTCCTCCAGGATTCTGTTGGTACCAGGCTAAACAGTTATTGTTGTAAACATTACTGCTGGTTTTACAGTTCAGAGAGACTGGCTGTCCGGGGACAACAGCTTTCACTGCCGGAGTCTGTGTCACAACGTACTGTCCTCTGGATTCTGAAAAATATAAGAAAAACATTTATATGAATGAAATATGACATATAGTAATGAATAGTTCTGAATAGAAATATTAACATTGATATACTGTACATGTATACACTGTAGATTAAATTAATCTTCAACAATAAATTCTGAAAACTGTAACCTTGAAAACAGAAAGCAAATATCCAGATGAAGATGGTGAAAAAAGTCATGGTTGTTGTGGGTTCTGTTGTCATGAAGGACAGGTCTCAGTCATGAAGTGTTAAACTCACAGGGATATAAATGCTCTCAGAGCAGCGGAGCAGATGCATTATGCAAATGAATGTTTCAAATCTATTTCAGTTTCCAAGTAGGCTCCAATGATTAGAGTGTTTTATCCTTCATGTCACAGCTTTTAAACATCAAACAGCAACTGTTTACTCAGATAACTAATGTATGGTACCTTTTATGTCACACAACCATTATATTGTTATTCTGATGATGATCAAATCAAATTGTATTGGTCACATACACATGGTTAGCAGATGTTAATGCGAGTGTAGCGAAATGCTTGTGCTTCTAGTTCCGACAGTGCAATAATATCTAACAAGTAATCTAACAAAATCACAACTAATACCTTATACACACACAAATGTAAAGGGATGAATAAGAATATGTACATATAAATATATGGATGAGCGATGGCCGTGCGGCGTAGGCAAGATGCAATCGAATACAGTATATGCGTAAGAGATGAGTAATGTAGGACATGTAAACATTATAAAAGTGCCGTTATTTAAAGTGACTAGTGATCCATTTATTAAAGTGGCCAGAGATTGAGTCTGTGTGTTGGCAGCAGCCTCTCAATGTTATTGATGGCTGCTTAACAGTCTGATGGCCTTGAGATAGAAGCTGTTTTTCAGTCTCTCGGCTTCAGCTTTGATGCACCTGTACTGACATCGCCTTCTGGATGATAGCTGGGTGAACAGGCAGTGGCTCGGGTGTGGTTGTTGTCCTTGATGATCTTTTTGGTCTTCCTGTGACATCGGGTGGTGTAGGTGTCCTGGAGGGCAGGTAGTTTGCCCCCGGTGATGCGTTGTGCAGACCTCACTACCCTCTGGAGAGCCTTGCGGTTGTGGGCGGAGCAGTTGCCGTACCAGGCGGTGATACAGCCCGACAGGATGCTCTCGATTGTGCATCTGTAAAAGTTTGTGATTGCTTTTGGTGACAAGCCAAATTTCTTCAGCCTCCTGAGGTTGAAGAGGCGCTGCTGCGCCTTCTTCACCACGCTGTCTGTGTGGGTGGACCAATTCAGTTTGTTCGTGATGTGTACGCTGATGAACTTAAAACCTACTACCATCTCCACTACTGTCCCGTCGATGTGGATAGGGGGGTGCTCCCTCTGCTTTTTCCTGAAGTCCACGATCATCTCCTTTGTTTTGTTGACGTTGAGTGTGATGTTATTTTCCTGACACCACACTCCGAGGGCCCTCACCTCCTCCCTGTAGGCCGTCTCATTGTTGTTGGTAATCAAGCTTACCACTATAGTGTTGTCTGCAAACTTGATGATTGAGTTGGAGGCGTGCATGGCCACGCAGTCGTGGATGAACAGGGAATACAGGAGAGCGCTGAGAACGCACCCTTGTGGGGCCCCAGTGCTGAGGATCAGCGGGGTGGAGATGTTGTTACCTACCCTCAACACCTGGGGGCGGCCCGTCAGGAAGTCCAGTACCCAGTTGCACAGGGCGGGGTCGAGACCCAGGGCCTCGAGCTTGATGACGAGTTTGGAGGGTACTATGGTGTTAAATGCTGAGCTGTAGTCGATGAACATCATTCTCACATAGGTATTCCTCTCGTCCAGATGGGTTAGGGCAGTGTGCAGTGTGGTTGCGATTGCGTCGTCTGTGGACCTATTGGGGCGGTAAGCAAATTGGAGTGGGTCTAGGGTGTCAGGTAGGGTGGAGGTGATATGGTCCTTGACTAGTCTCTCAAAGCACTTCATGATGACGGAAGTGAGTGCTACAGGGTGGTAGTCGTTTAGCTCAGTTACCTTAGCTTTCTTGGGAACAGGAACAATGGTGGCCCTCTTGAAGCATGTGGGAACAGCAGACTGGGATAAGGATTGATTGAATATGTCCGTAAACACACCAGCCAGCTGGTCTGCGCATGCTCTGAGGACGCAGCTGGGGATGCCGTCTGGGCCTGCAGCCTTGCGAGGGTTAACACGTTTAAATGTTTTACTCACATCGGCTGCAGTGAAGGAGAGTCCGCAGGTTTTGGTAGCGGGCCGTGTCAGTGGCACTGTATTGTCCTCTAAGAGAGCAAAGAAGTTGTTTATTCTGTCTGGGAGCAAGACATCCTGGTCCGCGACGAGGCTGGTTTTCTTTTTGTAATCCGTGATTGACTGTAGACCCTGCCACATACCTCTTGTGTCTGAGCCGTTGAATTGCGACTCTACTTTGTCTCTATACTGACGCTTAGCTTGTTTGATTGCCTTGCGGAGGGAATAGCTACACTGTTTGTATTCGGTCATGTTTCCGGTCACCTTGCCCTGATTAAAAGCAGTGGTTCACGCTTTCAGTTTTGCGTGAATGCTGCCATCAATACACGGTTTCTGGTTTGGGAATGTTTTAATAGTTGCTGTGGGAACTACATTCATTGTTGTTGTTTGACGCAATGCGGAACATATCGCACTCCACGTGATCGAAGCAATCTTGAAGCGTGGAATCCGATTAGTCGGACCAGCGTTGAACAGACCTGAGCGCAGGAGCTTCCTGTTTTAGTTGCTGTCTGTAGGCGGGGAGCAACAAAATGGAGTCGTGGTCAGCTTTTCCGAAAGGAGGGCGGGGGAGGGCCTAATGTGCATCGCGGAAGTTAGAATAACAATGATCCAGGGTTTTACCAGCCCTGGTAGCACAATCGATATGCTGATAGAATTTAGGGAGTCTTCTTTTCAGATTAGCCATGTTAAAATCCCCAGCTACAATAAATGCAGCCTCAGGATATGTGGTTTCCAGTTTAGATAGAGTCAAATGAAGTTCGTTCAGGGCTTTCGATGTGTCTGCTTGGGAGGGAATATACACGACTGTGATTATGATCGAAGAGAATTCTCTTGGTAGATAATGCGGTCGGCATTTGATTGTGAGGAATTCTAGGTCAGGTGAACAAAAGGACTTGAGTTCCTGTATGTTGTTATGATCACACCACGACTCGTTAATCATAAGGCATACACACCCGCCATTCTTCTTACCAGAGAGATGTTTGTTTCTGTCGGCGCGATGCGTGAAGAAACCGGGTGGCTGTACCGACTCTGATAGCATGTCTCGAGTGAGCCATGTTTCCGTGAAGCAATGAACATTACCGTCTCTTATGTCTCTCTGGAATGCAACCCGTGCACGGATTTCATCAACCTTGTTGTCAAGAGACTGGACATTGGCGAGTAGTATGCTTGGGAGCGGTGCACGATGTGCCCGTCTACGAAGCCTGAACAGAAGACCGCTCCGTCTGCCCCTTTTTCGGCGTCGTTGTTTTGGTTCGCCGGCTGGGATCCGATCCATTGTCCTGGGTGGTGGGAAAAACAGAGGATCCGCTTCGGGAAAGTCGTATTCCTGGTCGTAATGATGGTGAGTTGACGTTGCTCTTATATCCAATAGTTCCTCCAGACTGTATGTAATAAAACATAAGATTACCTGGGGTACCAGTGTAAGAAATAACACGTAAAAAAACAAAATATTGCATAGTTTCCTAGGAACGCGAAGCGAGGCGGCCATCTCTGTCGGCGCCAGAAGTTCTTTTTTTTTAAATCAATTTTAGAATAAGGTTGTAATGTAACAAAATGTGGAAATAGTCAATGGGTCTGAATACTTTCCGAATACAGTACTTTACATCCTTGCTTTGCTGATGATAATCTCTTACTGTAGCTTCACTTGATATAGTTACTTAGTTGATGTGTTCTGGTTGTTCCAGGTAACAGTGCCCCCACCCTCACTGTCCTGCCCCCCTCTAGTGAGGAGCTGTCCAGTACAACAACAGCCACACTGACGTG
This sequence comes from Salvelinus alpinus, assembly GCF_045679555.1. Classification (NCBI taxonomy): domain Eukaryota; kingdom Metazoa; phylum Chordata; class Actinopteri; order Salmoniformes; family Salmonidae; genus Salvelinus; species Salvelinus alpinus. The sequence goes on from NC_092122.1 coordinate 17,312,443, forward strand.
TCTGGCCAACAAGGGCTTCCTCTCAGACTGGACCATCAATCAATCAATCAAGTTTATTTTATATAGCCCTTCGTACATCAGCTAATATCTCGAAGTGCTGTACAGAAACCCAGCCTAAAACCCCAAACAGCAAGCAATGCAGGTGTAGAAGCACGGTGGCTAGGAAAAACTCCCTAGAAAGGCCAAAACCTAGGAAGAAACCTAGAGAGGAACCAGGCTATGAGGGGTGGCCAGTCCTCTTCTGGCTGTGCCGGGTGGAGATTATAACAGAACATGGCCAAGATGTTCAAAATGTTCATAAATGACAAGCATGGTCAAATAATAATCAGGAATAAATGTCAGTTGGCTTTTCATAGCCGATAATTAAGAGTTGAAAACAGCAGGTCTGGGACATGTAGGGGTTCCATAACCGCAGGCAGAACAGTTGAAACTGGGACAGCAGCAAGGCCAGGTGGACTGGCGACAGCAAGGAGTCATCATGCCCGGTAGTCCTGACGTATGGTCCTAGGGCTCAGGTCCTCCGAGAGAGAGAAAGAAAGAGAGAAGGAGAGAATTAGAGAGAGCCAAGATGTTCAAAATGTTCATAAGTGACAAGCATGGTCAAATAATAATCAGTAATAAATGTCAGTTGGCTTTTCATAGCCGATCATTAAGAGTTGAAAACAGCAGGTCTGGGACAGGTAGGTGTTCCATAACTGCAGGCAGAACAGTTGAAACTGGAACAGCAGCAAGGCCAGGTGGACTGGGGACAGCAAGGAGTCATCAGGCCCAGTAGTCCTGACGTATGGTCCTAGGGCTCAGGTCCTCCGAGAGAGAGAAAGAAAGAGAGAAGGAGAGAATTAGAGAGAGCATACTTAAATTCACACAGGACACTGGATAAGACAGGAGAAGTACTCCAGATATAACCAAATGACCCTAGCCCCCCGACACAAACTACTGCAGCATAAATACTGGAGGCTGAGACAGGAGGGGTCAGGAGACACTGTGGCCCCATCCGATGATACCCCCGGACAGGGCCAAACAGGAAGGATATAACCCCACCCACTTTGCCAAAGCACAGCCCCCGCACCACTAGAGGGATATCTTCAACACCAACTTACAATCCTGAGACAAGGCCGAGTATAGCCCACAAAGATCTCCACCACAGCACAAACCAAGGGGGGGCGCCAACCCAGACAGGAAGATCACGTCAGTAACTCAACCCACTCAAGTGACGCACCCCTCCTAGGGACGGCATGAAAGAGCACCAGTAAGCCAGTGACTCAGCCCCTGTAATAGGGTTAGAGGTAGAGAATCCCAGTGGAGGGGAACCGGCCAGGCAGAGACAGCAAGGGCGGTTCGTTGCTCCAGAGCCTTTCCGTTCACCTTCACACTCCTGGGCCAGACTACACTCAATCATATGACCTACTGAAGAGATAAGTCTTCAGTAAAGACTTAAAGGTTGAGACCGAGTCTGCGTCTCTCACATGGGTAGGCAGACCATTCCATAAAAATGGAGATCTATAGGAGAAAGCCCTGCCTCCAGCTGTTTGCTTAGAAATTCTAGGGACAATTAGGAGGCCTGCGTCTTGTGACCGTAGCGTACGTGTAGGTATGTACGGCAGGACCAACTCGGAAAGATAGGTAGGAGCAAGCCCATGTAACGCTTTATAGGTTAACAGTAAAACCTTGGAATCAGCCCTTGCCTTAACAGGAAGCCAGTGTAGGGAAGCTAGCACTGGAGTAATATGATCAAATTTCTTGGTTCTAGTCAGGATTCTAGCAGCCGTATTTAGCACTAACTGAAGTTTATTTAGTGCTTTATCCGGGTAGCCGGAAAGTAGAGCATTGCAGTAGTCTAACCTCGAAGTAACAAAGGCATGGATAAATGTTTCTGCATAATTTTTGGACAGAAAATTTCTGATTTTTGCAATGTTACGTAGATGGAAAAAAGCTGTCCTTGAAACAGTCTTGATATGTTCGTCAAAAGAGAGATCATGGTCAAGAGTAACGCCGAGGTCCTTCACAGTTTTATTTGAGACGACTTTACAACCATCAAGATTAATTGTCAGATTTAACAGAAGATCTCTTTGTTTCTTGGGACCTAGAACAAGCATCTCTGTTTTGTCCGAGTTTAAAAGTAGAAAGTTTTCAGCCATCCACTTCCTTATGTCTGAAACACAGGCTTCTAGCGAGGGCAATTTTGGGGTTTCACCATGTTTCATTGAAATGTACAGCTGTGTGTCATCCGCATAGCAGTGAAAGTTAACATTATGTTTTCGAATAACATCCCCAAGAGGTAAAATATATAGTGAAAACAATAGTGGTCCTAAAACGGAACCTTGAGGAACACCGAAATGTACAGTTGATTTGTCAGAGGACAAACCATTCACAGAGACAAACTGATATCTTTCCGACAGATAAGATCTAAACCAGGCCAGAACTTGTCCGTGTAGACCAATTTGGGTTTCCAGTCTCTCCAAAAGAATGTGGTGATCGATGGTGTCAAAGGCAGCACTAAGGTCTAGTAGCACGAGGACAGATGCAGAGCCTCGGTCTGACGCCATTAAAAGGTCATTTACCACCTTCACAAGTGCAGTCTCAGTGCTATGATGGGGTCTAAAACCAGACTGAAGCATTTCGTATACATTGTTTGTCTTCAGGAAGGCAGTGAGTTGTTGCGCAACAGCTTTTTCAATTTTTTTTGAGAGGAATGGAAGATTCGATATAGGCCGATAGTTTTTTATATTTTCCGGGTCAAGGTTTGGCTTTTTCAAGAGAGGCTTTATTACTGCCACTTTTAGTGAGTTGGGTACACATCCGGTGGATAGAGAGCCGTTTATTATGTTCAACATAGATGGGCCAAGCACATGAAGCAGCTCTTTCAGTAGTTTAGTAGGAATAGGATCCAGTATGCAGCTTGAAGGTTTAGAGGCCATGATTATTTTCATCATTGTGTCAAGAGATATAGTACTAAAATACTTAAGTGTCTCTCCCGATCCCAGGCCCTGGCAGAGCTGTGCAGATCCAGGACAGCTAAGCCCTCGAGGAATACGCAGATTTAAAGAGGAGTCCGTAATTTGCTTTCTAATGATCATGATCTTTTCCTCAAAGAAGTTCATGAATTTATTACTGCTGAAGTGAAAGCCATCCTCTCTTGGGGAATGCTGCTTTTTAGTTAGCTTGATCTACAACATTTATTCCATGGGACAAAACTAGGTCCAGAGTATGACTGTGGCAGTGAGTAGGTCCAGAGACATGTTGGACAAAACCCACTGAGTCGATGATGGCTCCGAAAGCCTTTTGGAGTGGGTCTGTGGACTTTTCCATATGAATATTAAAATCATCAAAAATTAGAATATTATCTGCTATGACTACAAGGTCCGATAGGAATTCAGGGAACTCAGAGAGGAACGCTGTATATGGCCCAGGAGGCCTGTAAACAGTAGCTATAAAAAGTGATTGAGTAGGCTGCATAGATTTCATGACTAGAAGCTCAAAAGACGAAAACGTCATTTTTTGGGGGGGTAAATTGAAATTTGCTATCGTAAATGTTAGCAACACCTCCGCCTTTGCGGGATGCACGGGGGATATGGTCACTAGTGTAACCAGGAGGTGAGGCCTCATTTAACACAGTAAATTCATCAGGCTTAAGCCATGTTTCAGTCAGGCCAATCACATCAAGATTGTGATCAGTGATTAGTTCATTGACTATAACTGCCTTTGAAGTGAGCTGGAAAGTGGACGGGACCAGCAAGAAGCAAGAGGCCAGTCCCATAAATCGCAGACTCCAGTCACCAAGACCCTGAGGAAGGCTGACTGTTCTGGGTAGGATCCCTCAGTCACACACCCCTGTGGAGAGAGACTGCTGGTTCCTCTGCTTTGACTCTGTTCTGAGATCAGATGTTCTCTGTCTTATTGATCACTGACATGTAGACTAACAGAGGGCTTTGCTTGAGTTCATGTATCAGTCCTCTCTGTAGACTGAGGTTGTATCAGTGTTAGATTTGATATGTACTGCTTTATTACTATTAAATACTGTACAAATGTTTGCATTGATGCTTTGATGAATTGATGAATAGATGAAAATAAAGATTTACTTTAAGAACAAATATTTTTGTTGTCTCTTTCAATAAACCAAAGTAGACTTTAATCTTAAATGTTGTTGAATGATATAGAAATATATTCATAAATCCTTGTTGACAGTTTGAAAACTTTCAGACCTAAATGTCATTGCTTAGTTATTTATGTTCACACTTGAAACCACATCATCATCAACCACTAGTTCATACTAACACAATATACTACAATGTTAACAGATTAACATGAGAGGTCTAGATACTACAATGTTAACAGATTAACAGCCACATCTAGTAGATGGAGATTTTTACCTGCTTGGTTTATAGATTTATAAAGGCTGTAATCTACAGATGTACAGTTTAAGTCGGAAGTTTACATACACTTAGGTTGGAGTCATTAAAACTCGTTTTTCAACCACTCCACAAATTTCTTGTTAACAAACTATAGTTTTGGCAAGTCGGTTAGGACATCTACTTTGTGCATGACACAAGTCATTTTTCCAACAATTGTTTACAGACAGATTATTTCACTTATAATTCACTGTATCACAATTCCACTGGGTCAGAAGTTTACATATATAAAGTTGACTGTGCCTTTAAACAGCTTGGAAAAATCCAGAAAATTATTTTATGGCTTTAGAAGCTTCTGATAGGCTAATTGACATCACTTTAGTCAATTGGAGGTGTACCTGTGGATGTATTTCAAGGCCTACCTTCAAACTCCGTGCCTCTTTGCTTGACTTCATGGGAAAATCAAAAGAAATCAGCCAAGACCTCAGAAGAACAATTGTAGACCTCCACAAGTCTGGTTCATCCTTGGGAGCAATTTCCAAACACCTGAAGGTACCACGTTCATCTGTACAAACAATAGTACACATGTATAAACACCATGGGACCACGCAGCCTTCATACCGCTCAGGAAGGAGACGCGTTCTGTCTCCTAGAGATGAACGTACTTGGTGCGAAAAGTGCAAATCAATCCCAGAACAATAGCAAAGGACCTTGTGAAGATGCTGGAGGAACAGGTACAAAAGTATCTATATCTACAGTAAAACAAGTCCTATATCGACATAACCTGAAAGGCCGCTCAGCAAGGAAGAAGCCACTGCTCCAAACCGCCATAAATAAGCCAGACTACAGTTTGCAACTGCACATGGGGACAAAGATCATACTTTTTGGAGAAATGTCCTCTGGTCTGATGAAACAAAAATATAACTGTTTGGCCATAATGACCATCATTATGTTTGGAGGAGAAAGGGGATGCTTGCAAGCCAAAGAACACCATCCCAAACGTGAAGCACGGTGGTGGCAGCATCATGTTGTGGGGGTGCTTTGCTGCAGGAGGGAATGGTGCACTTCACAAAATAGATGGCATCATAAGGAAGGAAAATTATGTGGATATATTGGAGTAACATCTCAAGACATCAGTCAGGAAGTTAAAGCTTGGTCACAAATGGGTCTTCCAAGTGGACAATGACCCCAAGCATACCCCAAGTGGTCCCCAAGTGGTCATCACAAAGCCCTGACCTCAATCCCATAGAAAATGTGTGGGCAGAACTGAAAAAGCGTGTGCGAGCAAGGAGGCCTACAAACCTGACTCAGTTACACCACCTCTGTCAGAAGGAATGGGTCAAAATTCACCCAACTTATTGTGGGAAGCTTGTGGAAGGCTAGCCGAAACATTTTACCCAAGTTAAACAATTTAAATGCAATGCTACCAAATACTCATTGAGTGTATGTAAACTTCTACCCACTGGGAATGTAATGTAAGAAATAAAAGCTGAAATAAATCACTCTCTCTACTATTATTCTGACATTTCACATTCTTAAAATAAAGTGGTGATTCTAACTGACCTAAGACAGGGAATTTTTACTTGGATTAAATGTCAGGAATTGTGAAAAACTGAGTTTAAATGTATTTGGCTAAGGTGTATGTAAACTTCAGACTTCAACTGTAGGACCTATATTTGATCACCCTATTGCAGGAGAACTGTCCTGCAATGCAGGAAATGTAAAACATTTAGTGTATTTAAGGTTTAAAATGGCTTCTGACATTTGTCATTTCCACCTTGAAATTTCAGATTTGATTTTCCTTGATGAAAACGCATCATCCCCTACAAAAATGTAAATTAATTATCATCCCCATTATAATTCACATTACCTGTTACTGTTGGATTATTTTCCTGCTGTAGTAAATTGGATCAAATTAAGAATGCTATTGAACATTTCACCAATATCTTGGACACTCACCAATGTGATCACATCTGTATTTAGCAAACCCCTGGGGACAGAGTGAACATCTGGTGACAGTGATGCTCTATTCTAGGACAAGCAGAACCACCCAGCCCTGTCTATGCAAATCTCAGTTTCACTCCCACAGCTACCAGTCTAACAGCTGAACAGTTTCACTGCCTGAAATACCTTGGACTGGGCCAGATGTGGAGACAAGGGGTGGAGATGACTCAATGAAATGAATGGATGATTAAACCGTCAACCAATTTCAGTCACATTGTGGTGACTATTATAGAAACGATACTCAGCACTGCTAAAAATAGCCAGGAATCAAAGTTTATCGATCTAAACTATTTTCCCTAGGTTAACAAGAGGTGAATATTTCTGCTGGAATTTTGATTCCTTTGCAAATGCTGCCCTCTACTGTGGTTTTCTGTGACCTTTGTCCTATTTTTTTGTCCCTTCTTTAACCATATTTATCATAAGCTCTGGCTGTCTATTCAGACACAAGTTAAACCTGAAAAACACTAACTGGCACATGGTGTGAGGTGTCATGGCTTGGACGTTACCATACATATGGACAATATTCCTTGTCTTGGTTCGCACAGAGCCTACCTCGCCCCCACCTCACTGGTGGAATGCACTAGTTAAATGGCCCTCCAAGGTATGCCCCTCTCCCATGCCCCTCCCCCCTGATGGATGGTTGTCCTTTTCAAACAACGACTTCATTGTGCAAATGTGTTTAATTAGCGGAAGGGGCTTTAATGAACCCTGATTGTTGTGTGTGTGTGTCGCAGATGGACGATGGAGATGACCAATGTTTGAGAGGGATGCACTCAGTCCAGCCGGGGACAACGGGTTACCATTTAACAGCACCTGAGAGAAGGAGATATCTTCGGTCCATGAATTGGGAGACTATATTTAGCATTCAGAATCTATTTGGTGCAGATACCGTAGCCTGTTTAATCTCTTCCATGACTAAACACTGTAAACCAATGCTATTTCTGGAAAATATGTATAAAACTTTGAGGTCAGTGCCATTTGCAGCAAACTCAGAGGGGAAAGTATATGAATGTGTCCAGGAAGCCCAAGATGGAGGATATACCATGATATAGTGGTGGGGCTATGACATCAAACTGAGACCTTGGCTAATGGTTCCATGTTGTTAACGGCAATCAGGCCATTAAACCCAGTACCCCAACAAACTCTTTAGTTGTATTTGGTTTCCCATTGGCTATCAAAATCAACTCCGGTCTAATTCTAATTAAAACATTGTTCCCAAAATGGCTGAAGCGTATCGTAGGTGTAGAGGAGGTCCTGTTGTTGTAATCTCTTTGTAAATTACGCAGATGTTACCAAAAATGGAAGCTAGCATGACAAACTAACTGAAACTATAGCATGCTAGCTAACCAAATACATTGTCAAGTTTATTTTGGTCTCATAATGACAGTGGAGGATGCTGAGGGGAGAACGGCTCATAATAATGGCTGGAATGGAGTTAATGGAATGGTATCATGTTTTTGATACCATTCCATTAACTCCATTCCAGCCATTATTATGAGTCGTCCTCCCTTCAGCAGCCTCCATTGCATGACGACAGTTTGGAAGAATTACAGCAATCGGCTCAATTTACATTTAAAAGCTACCGATCGCTAATGTCTACGGGAAGGCTAGGGGACATGCCTCTCCTTCGACGCCATATCATTTGTAGCAAAATTTCTGCTGGAACATTTGTCATTCAGCAGACACTCTTATCCAGAGCGACTTACATTAGTTGAATGCATACATTTTCAACTCTTTTTATACTGGATCAAACACACAACCATGGCATTGCAAGCACCATTCTCTACCAACTGAGCTACACGGGACCTCTAATTTGCATGGATTTTGCAGGATATTATGGGATTAGTCGGGCTATAGTCAACAAAGCAATTATATAGCCTAACTTAGGAGGTGTAACCAGTTGTGTTTCGTTATCTAGTACAGTTGATCAGATTCAGAGCACTCATCTAGTACAGTTTATCAGATTCAGAGCACACATCTAGTACAGTTGATCAGATTCAGAGCACTCATCTAGTACATTTCCAGTAGCGTTAGTTTATATTGCCATCCAAACCCATTCCAAGTGCCATAAAGTACAGTAGTCCATACAGGTCCTGGAATGATATTGGTTCATAAAATGCTTGTCGACCACTTGCCTTATCTCAGCAGAATATCATACATGCGAGTGCATGTGTCTTTATTGGGATGATATTCACAAAATACAGGACATACCAGAATAGGGGAATTTCTTTCCGGCTCGTTGATGCTACAAATCAACCAGAGTAGGTACTAAAATCCTGACAAGTGACTCCTCCGCACCGAGAGAGGGGGTGCGTGGTTGGTTTCTGAGTCCAAGCCATCATAAACACCTCTGCTCCTGACCATAGAGCGAGAGGATGCGGCACTCACCATAGTGACATGGAGCTCTGGTGACCACGCAGGTGGAAGGAATCCCCGAAATAAACAGATAAATAAGACAGAAAGAGGGGGGCTGCGGATGCAGATAACACCACGACACGACGTCTCCGTCAACGAGATTTACGGTGAAGTGGGGGTACGAGGGGGGGGGGGGGTTAACAGCCAGTAGTAAATAACTGGGGGAGGGTTGCCTCGTAGGGGGAAACAAGGGAGAACTGGAGGAGAGAGAAAGAGAGAGAGAAAGAGAGAGAGCAAGAAAGGGAGGTAGATAAAGCTTGAACCGGCATCATGAGCTGTGCACTGCCCTACGACTCCTTGCCCGCTCGGCTGAGCCCCAGGCGAACGGTGGACTGGGAACGTGAGCAGCTAGCGGCGCGGAGGCTCTCCTCTCCCAGAGGGCTGAGCCTCCTCAGCCCTTCTACTGGGCTTCGGCGGCACTCGGCACTCCCCGGGTACATGCTCTCGCCCTTCCAGGAGAAGAAACACCAGGAGCACCAGGAGCAGCTGCAACAGCATCTCTCAATATCCCTGTCCTCCGAGGCCTCCATGGCGCCCCCAGCTCCCCGTGTGGGTGGACCCCTGCCCTGCTGCCGGCCAGTGGGCGTCATGCCCCTGCTGCGCCTGGCCCTGCTGGCCTTCAGCTGCCTCTTTTGGGCGTCCGGTCTGGCCATCTTCACCCTGGGCGTGTGGGCCCAGGTATCGCTGGCCGACTACATGCTGCTGTCGGCCAACCGCTACCCCAACGCCCCGCTCATCCTTCTGGCCACTGGGGCAACCGTCACGGCCTGGGGCTTCCTGGGTTGTCTGGGAGTGGCCGCCAACCTACCCTTCGTGCTGCGGGCATACGGCTTCATACAGTTGGCGGCACTTATGGCAGGGCTAGCCGCCGGGCTCTCAGGCCTGTTTTACCGCGAGGACATCGCCCTAGGGTTCCGTAGTGGACTGCAGCAGGCAGTGGCGGGCTATGGTGAAGACGAGGGCCGCTCCAATGCTCTGGATAGCCTGCAGAGGGGGCTAGAGTGCTGCGGGGCCGAAGGCTGGCGCGATTGGCTGACCTCCGACTGGGCCAATCAGGACGCAGTATTCTCGCCCATGTGCAACGGCTCCTCTGTGTCGCTACCCGAGAGCTGCTGCATCCGACGCAAGGCCTGCAGGAACCAACCCCTGCCAGCAGTGAGCAGCGAAGGGGTGGCGGCTGCTGGGATCCATCCACACGGCTGTTTCCGGAAGGTGTTCAGTTTCGTCAATGACAACGTCTTCCACATTGCTGCCACCGTGCTGGGGCTAGCCTTCACTCAGATAGGAGGCATCGCCCTGGCCTGTCTACTAGCTAACCGCCTGCAACCAAGACCACACCGACCAGTCGCACACTGATAAAGAGAGTGGGGCAACCCTGGACCTTGACTAGGGATCAACCCATCGGAGAGTAATACCATTTGGACTGTACAATGCCTCTAACTTCAAATTTCGGGTCGTGTGTGGAAGAGGAAAATATAGGAAATATAATTTTACTCTGTCTCTGACAGTGTAGTGCCACTACTTTAACCCAAGAACGAGGTTAGCTGCTCCTTTTCATATCCACTCACCATCTCTTTCTCCGACCAACAACCCTGAGATAATGACTGTATATACACGGACATCTGTGAGGAGCGACCATTGACATGACTGTAAATATACTGCTTGATGCTTATGAACATGCCCCTTTAAGAAATGTGAAGACTGAACATTTACATGTGTGAAGATGTGCAGTGAAACAAAGTGTTATTTTATTCTGTGCTATTTTGGCAAGTCATACCAACTAATTTGGTTGTTTCTTGTAAATAATCCGTCAGAGAAATGTAACATTTACTGTTATATTTGAACCGTATGATTGTAATGATCAGACTTGACCATACACTCTTAGAAAAAGGGGTTCCACAAGGGTTCTTGGGCTGTCCCCATAGGAACATCCTTTTGGGTTCAATGTAGAACCCTCTGTGGAACGGGGTTCTACAAGGAACCAAAAAGGGTTCTTCCAAGTGTTCTCCTATAGGGACAGCCGAAGAACCCTTTTAGGTAGCACCTTTTTTTCTAAGAGTGTACTGACTATACCATTTTCAGTTTGGTGATATTTGTCTTGTATATCAATATTTGACAGTCAGTTGACCATTATGGAAGATGTCTAATGTCCAAATTGCTATGTACATTTTTATTAAGTGTTTGTGCTGTTATATATTTAGATACATACTCATCTTATGATGATACAATCCCAACATTGTGATAAATTGTCAGGTTAAGCTTTTGAAAAGACCAGATACATGTCTGTACCTCCATGTGGAGTATTATGATGGGAAAGTATCATCCTTTTCTGGTCTCGGTTTACTAAGTTCCTGTGACAATAATACTTTGTTATATTTAGCGCATACACCAATTCAACTACACACCAATTCTGTAATGGTCCCAAAGCATTGGCATGACACGGATATAGTGCATTGGTTGGGCTGCCACATAAGCATGAAGCAGTACTGGACAGCCTGAAAAATCATCATTACCTCAGTGATTCCTTTTGTACAACTATCGCAATTCCTCACAAGGTGCATTGTTGTTCATCAAACTGCAATAAGAATGGCAATTGACATTGATTTTATATTAAATATGATTGCTATTTATAATCAATGGCATTGAAATCCTTTCACGGTCAAGTAACTCAGACCTATGGAAGTCTATCATACAAAAAAGAACCATCTATACAACCAGGAATTAAAAAAGGATTTTGTAGGCGGGGGAACTGTCTTCAAAATGTCTTGTTCCCCTAATCATTTGTAATAGACATCTATTCCCATTATAGGTTGTTTCAACACCCGCCTCCTAATTTATGTCTTGTGTACAGCCCAATGGATCAATACATTCCCTAATGTGATCTCACAATCACCTCTCCCCTCCAATACTCACTGTGCATTTTGATTCTCTTCCTCTTGTAATTGTGTTGTGTGTGTGTGTTGTGTTCCAGGTATTATAATTAAGCAATAATGCCTGAGGAGGTGTGGTATATAACCAATATACCAAGGCTAAGGGCTGTTCTTAATGCACAACGCAACGCGGAGGTATATTGGCCATATATCACAAACCCATGAGGTGCCTTATTGCTATTACAAACTGGTTACCAACGTAATTAGAGCAGTAAAAATACATGTTTTGTCATACACATGGTATACAGTCTGATATACCACGGCTGTCAGCCAATTAGCATTCAGGACGCAAACCACCCAGTTTATAATGTATAACATCTATTCTAATGCTTATCGGTGATGGTGAACCCGACACACAGACATTACCTCATGACTCATGACTCATACCTCGTGAAAGAACGGGTGTACTTCAGTCTGTTGGTTGCTCTTGACACAAACACATGACACCACTGTACTACTCATGTTGATGTGGCCATAATCTGATAAACACAACTCGTGTATATAAAAATACATTCACAGGAAAGTAAACTTCACTCAAATACTCAAAGGAAAGGACGAGGGTGAGTTCTTTACTGTAATGAACTACAATCCAAAGACAAAATTATCTAGTGAGTGAATCTTTGAAAACAGATTGTGTGTGTTGATGTTTCTGCAACTCTTTATAAACCATCTGTCGTGTATATCCTTTATGTATTTTGTGACGGTATACAGTATATGACTTGATGTTGTACACATTTAAGCTATGGGAATATGCATGATAGTGGTCAATTGTGTCAAATGCCTATACTGTATTTTTCAAACTAAGCTTTTATGATTAAAATTCCATAGTCATATCCCACCATTTTGCCCAAAACGAATCCAGAGAGTCCTTCCCCAGTGCATTCTCTTTAAAGATATAAACTGCCAATTTTATCTCCAGCTTCACAGATTGGCAGGCACAGCACTTCCATCTGCATTTTAAAAGCCTTGGATGCTAGCTGGGTTTATTTTATGACCAGGATCCGTGCTGGAAGTGCACCCGAGTGTTAAATCTTCTGCATCGGGAATGGTCGATTCTGCCTGGGCCTCTCCGGCCAGACACAGTCACAGTGTTGAATTATGGGTACCTGTATGACATCTCATTTCAACCTAAGACAGGAGTGATAAGATCTCCTGCACAAGGAAGCAATAATTTGCCCTGGTCTATATTATTGCCAATTAAAAAGGTTACATTACAAACCACACACATAGCTACACACCCACACACATAGCTACACAAACATACACAACGCAACACACACTGAGCTACACACACATATCCAGGCATACCTTACTTACACACGTGCACATGCACACACACACACACACACACACTTTGAAAGCTCACTGTAGAATAATACTTTCTTTGAGCATTGTAGCCCACTCCATCGGGCAATTAACATTCCCAATCTGGTTTAACCAAGGCAAAATAGACTAGAGGGATGTCACATGACCATAATGACAACATTCAAGTGAGTAAAATTGAGACTTTAAAGACTTTCTATGTAGGCTGGTTTTGAATAGTGCACTAATAAACTCCACTCACTGTTTTGCACCATGATCCAGTCAGCGTGAGAGAGTTGCCATAGGCTAAATCTATGGGTGGATTATAGAGCACTTGTATTGTGCCGGGCACGACTAACTGGCCGACTCGACCTCTGTTGACCACTATAGTGGTCACTGTCGGCATGCACTCAGAAGGCTCTGCATCCTCATCTCTCAAGCGTCTACCTTTCAACAATGTCGCGCTGAAAAAACTTTACTTCGTTCTAGCATCCGGGAGTTCCTGTGCAGCGAGGCCATGGCCGCTCTGGGCATCCCCACCACCCGTGCCGCCTCTCTGGTGACATCAGACCACTATGTCAACAGAGACCCCCTCAACAATGGCCGGCGCCGCTCGGAGAGGTGTTCGTTCGGTGGTCCTGCGCATCGCCCCCTCCTTCATCGGGTGAACGGTTATTGGTGGTTCCCCTCTTCCTCTCAATTACAATATATGTATCAATGGCCTCCTTTCCTTGTCTCCATTCCTTCATGATGACCACAGTAGGAAGGTGAATGGAATGAATGGATTTATACAATATTTCTCTACCTTGTTAAGTTCTCAGTGGTAGAGAGAGGAATCCATTGAATATGATGATTTGGCCATATTATATTACTGTGATAGCTTTCTTACTGTATGTGGGGTACCAGGGTCATAGGTGAAAGAAAACAAGGAAAATCATTAATTTAACAGCATTGGGATGTAGCTGACCGGCTGATTGACTGGCTGACTGGCTGGACTGGCTGGCTGACTGGATGACTGAATGACTAGCTGACTGACTGGCTGGCTGACTAGCTGACTAGCCATGAACTCTGCTTTTGGTACTGAATGCTGACTTGCTTGTGCAGGTTCGGGTCCTTTGAGATCTTTCAGTCTCGGGATGAGTTTTCAGGCCGACAGGGTCCCAGTCCAGGGCGCCACGACATTCGGGCTCAGCTAGTGGACTAAGTCATCGACACCTTTTACCCTCACATCCAACTAAGCCATGGCAACCGCAAAGAGAGGAACACAGCATTTTTCAAAGAGGTGTGGCCTACACTGAAACTTCAGATTCAACGTGGAGGTGCCTGTAGCACTATACGACAACTGTACTACCCTTTGTATTGCTACTCTTGTGATAAATATGAGATTGTAATTTACTATCAATATGAACAACGGTACCAGATGGACATTGCTAATATCCTAAAATGATTCTCTAGCACTGTATATAAACTATACAGGGTGAATACATTTCACCTTCAGTACACACTGACAAAATTACATTCATTTGTAGACCTGCTCTGTGGCTCCCCCTTGTGTTCCCAGGTGACAGTGCGGACGGCTCATCTGGTGGCCCAGTGGCAATGTGTTGGCTTCTGTCATGGTGTCCTCAACACAGACAACATGAGCATATTGGGACTTACTGTGGATTACGGTCCCTTTGGCTTCATAGACAGGTATATCTGCCTCACTTCCCCCTTCAACAGGAACTTCAAGATCTCCTATTGACATCAAAACATATTCATTCAGGAAATGGATACTTGTATCACGAGTGCTGTGCGGAACTCACAAAATAACTTATAGGCAAGCTGAATATACAGTATTATTAGGTAGAAAGAACACTGAGTTAAAATTTGTTATTATACATTTTTGCTAACAAAATGTAATTTGTGCAGTTATATACGGTACATAATTGATTAATCATAAGGGCTTATTGGTAAACCCTTCATATCTCTTCCCATCTTCCAGATTCGTCCCAGAGTTTGTGTGCAACGCATCGGACCAGACCTCACCAACACATTCCGCCTGCTGAGTGGCGTGTCCTGCCCTGTGGCGGGGGAGGGGAAGGGGGGCCACGGGGTGCCCGGTGGTGGACCTCATCCTGGAGAAGTGTGTCTCCCTGGAGGAGCTTAAGGTGGACAACAAGCTCACCATGGAGCCCCGGTGGGGAGGGGTACAGTTGTGTGGCCCACCTGGGGTCTAGTCCTCAATCACATGAAACCTATATATGATCTTTAGTGATCAGAATTTCCCCATTAGACGGTCATCAGAATAGATTTGACGTCAACTCTGTTTTAATTCACAGTTCACAGGATTGGAAATGCAAGATGTATACATGTAATGCTCTACAACATGCATTGAGGTTAACTTGGAGGGAATTGACTTCAACAATTCTGCCACCAAACAATCCACTGTGATCCCCTCATTTTCATTCACACACAAACCCTAAATGACTGGGCTATACAGTAGGTTAACCTAACAAATGACTGGGCTATACAGTAGGTTAACCTAACAAATGACTGGGTTATACAGTAGGTTAACCTAACAAATGACTGGGCTACACAGTAGGTTAACCCCAAATGACTGGGCTATACAGTAGGTTACCTGACAAATGACTGGGCTATACAGTAGGTTAACCCCAAATGACTGGGCTTTACAGTGGGTTAACCCCAAATGACTGGCCTACACAGTAGGCAAACCCCAAATGACTGGGCTATACAGTAGGTTAACCTAACCTAACAAATGACTGGGCTATACAGTAGGCAAACCCCAAATTACTGGGCTATACAGTAGGTTAACCCCAAATGACTGGGCTATACAGTAGGCAACCCCCAAATGACTGGGCTATACAATAGGTTAACCAAACAAATGACTGGGCTATACAGTAGGTTAACCCCAAATGACTGGGCTATACAGTAGGTTAACCCCAAATGACTGGGGTATACAGTAGGTTAACCCCAAATGACTGTGCTATACAGTAGGTTAACCCCAAATCACTGTGCTATACAGTAGGTTAACCCCAAATCACTGGGCTATACAGTAGGTTAACCCCAAATGACTGGGATATATAGTAGGTTAACCCAAATGACTGCGCTCTACGGTAGGTTAACCGCAAATGACTGAGCTATACAGTAGGTTAACTCCAAATGACTGGGCTATACAGTAGGTTAACCCAAATTACTGGGCTATACAGTAGGTTAACCCAAATGACTGGGCTATACAGTAGGTTAACCTAACAAATGACTGTGCTATACAGTAGGTTAACCTAACAAATGACTGGGCTATACAGTAGGTTAACCCCAAATGACTGGGCTATACAATAGGTTAACCTAACAAATGACTGGGCTATACAATAGGCAAACCTCAAATGACTTGGCTATGCAGTAGGGTAACCTCAAATGACTGGGCTATACAATAGGCAAACCCCAAATGACTGGGCTATGCAGTAGGTTAACCCCAACAACTGTGCTATACAGTAGTTTAACCTAACAAATGTTCTCAGAAATGTTTGCTTGTCGGGATGTTCCTATCCACGTTTGCAAGATGTTGTGGTTCCTAATATCATCCTTCATTGTACCCTTGATGTGCAATCAGCGATTTGGAGAAAAATCATAAAAGGATCATCTGTAAATTTAAGCTGTTTAAGTGCGGAAGGACTTGTTTAAGGTTGCTATACATTTTTATTATCTGTCTGGTTAAGTAGGTAGCTAGCAATATTAGCTACACATGCTAATGTAAGTATGTCAGATATAGCACCTCAGTGTATTTATTCATATTCATATAGTTATCCCCAAGTAATTAGCTAACTTGCACAATATTGCCCATTCTCCTAGTTAATGTTTTCAATCTAGCCCCTTAGTCTCAGTTTTTACCTCTCTCTTGACTCCCTGTATGCACACAGTGAGCTGGCTATGGTCCTCTCTTTGGCCCAGACCAACCCAGCCATGTCTGGCCTGGTGGCAGACCGACCATCAGCTGGAGAAGATGGGCAGGCTGAAGGAGCTGCTGAGCACCAATCAGGAAGAGCTGAGGGCAAAGCAGAGAGAGGATTGGCTATGCTGGATCAGTCAGTACAGGTTGGTTAGTTAGGAGATGCCGGATCGAGGATCCTACTCAATCAAAACCACTTACTTGGTTATTGATCAAAGAAATAGCATCCTTTCTGCATACCAAAGCATATATGAATTGATCCATACTTTCTTGGTATTGTTGCACGCCAGTGTTGGCTGGTGGCGTTTTAAATTGGGAGGACGGGCTCATAGTAATGGCTGGAACAGAATAAATGGAATGGTCTCAAACACATCAAACACCTGTTTTCTATGTGTTTTATACCATTCCATTCACTCCATTCTATTAATTATTATGAGCTGTCCTCCCCTCAACAGCCTCCTCTGTTTCACGCTGTCATCATGGTTTACATCATCCCCCCTGTGTGTTCGATGACCCAGGAAGTGGTTGGTGAAGGAGTGTGATGGAGCAAGGGAGGTGTGTACCATAGAGGAAGAGAGGATCCGTGTGATGGACAGCACCAACCCACCCGTGGTGATCCGCAACTACATTGCCCAGAATGCAGTGCAGAAAATGTTGACTTCTCAGAGGTATAGAATTGACATGTTGTATCTACTTCATACACTGTAGCTATCAACACACGGTGAATATTTTTGTTGTTGCACTTTCTGTTTGTAGTGATATTACAGTATACAGTGAGCTCCAAAAGTATTGGGACAGTGACACATTGCTAGGAATATTCCTTGCTAGGTATATGGGACCAAATATTAAACTTTTGACTACTTTAATACACTTAAGTGAATTTGTTCCAATACTTTGGCCCCCTAAAATGGAGGGACTATGTGCAAAAAGTGCTGAAATGTCTAAATGGTCACCCAATATGGATGAAAATACCCTTAAATTAAAGCTGACACTCTGCACTTTAATCTCATAGCCAAATCCAAAGTGCTGGAGTACAGAGCCAAAACAACAACAAATGTGTCACTGTGCCAACACTTTTGGAGCTCACTGTACTGTATATCCATGGTTGGGCTGATTAATTGAAAAATTTAATCAGTAACTGATTACAAATTACATAATAAATCATTAGTAATGTAATCCATTGGATTACTCGAAATGAGTAACGTAATCTGATTACTTTTGGATTACTTCTTTGGTTAGCCAGCATCTGCCACCTCAGTTTATGCTGCAGATATCTTTAGGCAAGTGCTGGCTCAGCTGCCTTATGCATCTTCTTGATGAAATTGCATCACTGCTAAAAGGTCAGCTTCACTGTCAAGTTCCAAGGAAAGCATTCAACACTCATTCTTTGGTTGTGCAATGGGCCTACTCCACCCAGCAACCAAGCAGATCGTGGCCAGTAAAAGAGGAAATGTTATTTTGAATGTCTGACCCAGCTATGAATGTCTGTTCCACACATAAATGTCTGACCCAACCATGAATGTCTGACCCATAACAGTCTACTATGATAAAGCCGTCAAAAGACAGATGTAACAGATCCAGGAGTAATCAGATTATTTCATGAGTTGGATGATCAATTGTGCAAATATTTTGAATGTGGACTATTCTAAGTTTGCACAACACGTAGATCTATCTGAAAGGCAGATGGGTAGATTTTTGTGTACTCATTTCTACTGAAACTAGAGGTTTAGCTGAGTAAGCAGCTGATTTGTCATGTGTGTCATCCCAGTACTTGGAAAATGAACAGAATGGAGCTGTGTTGACTAACCCAAAAAATCATTTCGAACCAAAGATCCTGATGAAATTTGGGATGATTCAGTTCTCAGGAAGTGGGGGTCTGATGTTTTTAGTTTAAAATAGATTCGAACGGCTGGGAAAAACTTCCATTCTCTCTGAAAGGTGACTTCCGGGTTGTCCAACGGCAGGTAGCCTAGCAGTTAAGAACGTTGTGCTAGTAACTGAAATGTCGCTGGTTCAAAACCACGAGCCAACTGGGTGGAAAATCTGATGTGCCCTTGAGCAAGGCACTTGACTCTATTATGCTCCTGTAAGTCACTCAGGATAATAGCATCTGCTTAAAATGTAAAAACCTGATACTTCAGTGTGCTTGAGTCAAACACATGCAGATAATCCAAAATGTAATTATCTGTTTTTAAGACTAACTGTCATCCCATTATTATTTTATTTTTTGTAATCTGGGTTGATTAGTTGCTTTATTTTTGTAGTCTAATTACGTCATCCCTGTTACATGTAATCCGTTAGTACCCAACCCTGTATATCATTGCTCATTATGTTAAATCAACTCTTGTTCAATCTCTCAGGTCTGCAGAGTTCTAAAAGTTCTAGTGAACCCCTACTCTGCCCAACCTGAGTCAGAACTACCTGGTGGGCCTAAAACATTTGGAGAGAGGGACCAGAAAGGGATGGAGAAAGACAAAGAGGGAAGGCAGGACGAGGGGAGGACAGATGGAAACCAAAATGGTGTCCCATATGACAGCAAGCCTCCTGTGTGGGCACGAGAGATCTGTGTCACCTGATTGTCATAGTGCCTCCCTGACCCCAAAACTCAACTGACAGTGGAGAAAGATGTAGATGGTGTTCCTCAGGGCACTGTTCTAGGTCCATTCCGCTTTTCAATGATGGAACCCTCCTCTTTGTTCTGAGTCAGTTGGGTTAATGTCAAGGGAGGTAGTTCAGAGTGTATACTTCAGAGTGCTCCTGGATGTCAGTCAGTAGAATAAACTGATGGTGAATGAAGACTCAGGTAATCAGTCAGTGACCTGTCTGTGTTGGAGAGACCAGGAGCACCCTGACTGTGTGTCTATGCACACACACACACACACACACTTGACTTTTGCATGCATTTAGATTATTTCACACACACCATGTAGTGTGTGCATGATTGAAGAGATATAATCAAATAAACTCATACATTCAGGAACATAATCATTGATCATCTTACTAACACCCGCAAATGGTCTTCATCTTAGAACAGTGGTTAAAAACTGTATCTACACACAATGTCTTGAATCCATAAATAAAATAATGTATATCTTAATAATAAATCTTAATACAAGAGGCAAGGTTTCACACAATGTTATGTTAATTTATATTATGTGATGTGTTGAAAGTGGGAAAAAATGCTTTAAAAATATTTTTTTCTGAACTTCGATGTGCATTTAAAAAATATGTATGCAAATGTTTATGTACAGCAGGTTTGGAATTGCTGATTGATAACTTACTCTGTCAAAACAGCAAACATTTAAATAAACCTATCATTACTTTATATTCAGCTGTATCTTTAAATTCTTCTGTGTTTGATTCACATGTCTTTTCAGAATGTAGATAATGCTGTACGTTTGTTTCATATTGATAGTACATACAGAACAGTGCTCAGTACGTAGCCAATGTGCCACATTTTATTATCCTCACTTGGAGTGTTATCATAAGAGGGCTTGATTTGACTGTCCTGATTGCTATAACCAACCCACAAGATACAGTCTAACACATGTACTGTGGTAGAGTGAACCTAGAGCTATGGCCATAGCCTTGTTACATAAATCAGGTACAGTACTACAGGTGTTTCCTGGTTTTAGTCATTTTAATCCTGTAGTTCTCCTATCCAATGGTTGTTCTTAACTGGACCAGAGGGTGGCGCTAGTAGTTAGAAAACATAAATAATTCCTTTTGAAACACTGCAATTGTTTTTGAATAGGATATATCTAAAGACATTTGAGAGATAAACACACATGGATTTGGTAACAAGTGTCCGTACTTTTATTTTGATTTATTGTTCATTGGACTGTGCTGTGTGTATTCCTGGCTGTTCGTAATTTCCTGTAAAGTCCAGTATTGGAATGTCAAGAGTGTTTTGCTTTGGAGCGGGGGCTCTGAGTAACAGGGATCGCCCACAATAACATTAGCACAAGCACGGTGTGGGGGAGTGTTTTTCCGCAACAACACTATGGGCAAGTTCATTTTGCATGGCCCTGTGTCCCGGTTGGGAGGAGTTTTCACATTTTAGAACCTTCCATTGGTCCTTAAGTGAAATCTCCCTGTCTGTGAGCCCTGTCTGTGATACTTTGAGGCATCTGAGAACACTAAACTGGAAACGTGGAGTCAGAGTGTGTGCAGAAGGCGGTGCTTGAGTCAATAAATAAATAGGCTTACAAGCAATCCTCTCTGAATTAACTTTAAACTGACTGGTTGTAGACAATACACCATAAAGGAATACACGGGAGGAGGTAGGTTTTCTCTACATATGTGAATCACACGATGTCAATTTCAAATTTGCGATTATAATATTATATTATGTGATATATTATGCATAGTATTTATCCTGTGTGAAATGTCTAATGATGGCAGCATAACAAAAAATTATCTATAATTTTTCATTTTTTCTTATTTGGGAACATGTATGGTGTTTACTGTTCTGTTAATGGAGTGAATATGGGGATGTTTCAAGTTCTCTCCAAATGTTTGAGTTTTCTAACACAAAAGTACAGTAGCTCTGGCTCAGAATGTCTGTTTCTCAATTTTTGGTTTTCTACATAATCACTACATTTTAGAGGAGACAGAAAAAGTAATTTACTTGCAAGAATGGCCTACAACAAATGCTTGCTTGTGTAGGGGACCAGTGTGGTTTCAGATGTGGACAGGTTACTGATGCCATAATAATCATACTAACACACACCGAATACTACTAAGAGATAGATTTGGGTCTAAGGATATTATCTATGTTTGACATCAGTTTTCTGTTTAGGACCTGTACAGGATGCAATTTAGGAAACATTGCCGTTTTACAATGTTGGGTCACACAGGGATAATAAGGAAACAACAGAAGAAAAAGTAACTAAAATGACATTTTCATCTCTCCCTCTGTCTCTCAGAAAATTGGACAAAATGTGGAATAGGATATTTTTTTGTGGACTGGTGGTCTGTCTCATCTGCCTCACTGAACAGACTCAGGTAAATACACAGTCAGTTAGCACTGATAAACAGAGAAACATGTTATTCCTTTAAACCTGGGAGTAATCATTACTTATCTACTGGTTTTGTACAGGGCCAGAAAACACCTTTAGTTGTTCAAGGTAAGTGTTAGTTATTTTTTTTAATCACTTACATTGGAAAGACAAGAGTTCATGTGCTGTATGTGCATGTGTGTTTGCTTGTTTCAGGGACAGATTGCACACAGATCAAAACTCTCTCCCCTCGAGCCACCAGTGGAGTGTATGTCATTCAACCTGCAGGAGTCAGATTCCCCTTTAAGGTATGGAAACATCTAAATATTTATGCCAGGTACTATATCTACTGTTGTCATTTGGTTACACAGCCACACAGGGGAAGTAAAGCTTAGCAATGGAATGTTGAAGGTGTCGCCAGGCTTGCCAGAGTTACTGAAGTTCTACACAGTTCCATTCTTGGACCGTTTTTGTTCACAAAAAAACTATTTGTTGATTTAAAAGTACATTGATGTTGTATACAGGTGTACTGTGAGATGCTGGTGGACGGAGGCTGGACAGTCTTTCAGAGGCGCTCCGGGGCAGAGGTTCTTTTCAACAGGAAGTGGGCAGTGTATAAACAAGGCTTTGGGCATCTGCGGAGTAATGAAGGGTCCCTCTGAGCACCTCACATTTCATCAGCAACTAATACTGTAAAGTACTGTGTACTTTGCTGAGCCAATGTTGGCCAAATTTAAATTCATTTATGTCTATAATATATTACCTCTAAGGCAATTTATAGAGAGTTCCCTATACTGTCTGTTTTTCACTTCTCAATTCAGTGCTCTTCCCTGTTGTTTCCTAGAGGACCACTGGCTGGGTCTGAGTAAGGTGTTTGCTCTAACCAAGGGGGGCAGGGGGCGGAGATCGACTATGCGGGTCGACCTGTGGGACTTTGAAGGCGGCATTGCCTTCGCTGAGTACAGTGACTTCCGTCTGGGCCCGGAGAGGGGGGCCTATAAGCTGAACGTTGGAGCCTACAAGGGCAACGCAGGTAACAGTTAATTTCAACAGCACAGGGGGACAGTGGTCATATTATTTACTGCAGTGTTATAGTATTTCACATTTGGTGGCAGCAATGGGACTTCTACACATGACATAATATGTCATATGATATGTATGCTGGGTTGATATTTTTAAATGGTGTAGGCTTTGGAAGTCAATACAATCAAGAGTGTTCTCTCTTCATCACTCCCTATCTCTCCGTAGGTGATGCCATCCGTGGGAAATACGCCGGCATTGACCAGAATGGCTTTGGCTTCAGCACAACCGACAAGGACAATGACGGCTGCTCACCCTGCATCTTTGGCGACATCGCCGAGAACGAGTGCAGCTTCTCTGAGGGAGGAGGGTGGTGGTACAGCCGCTGCGGCTCCGCCAGCCTGAATGGAGACTGGCACCCCGCCGGCGAACACATCGGCTGGGCCTCCGGCCTCCACTGGGAGACCTGGAAAGGACCTGCCCCATACTCGGCCCGAGCCAGCCGCATGATGATCAAGTCTGTGTAAGGCCACGTCTCAATAAATCTGAAATGGTTTCCTAGACCTATGTCTCCTTTGCTTTATGACCACCGGTCTGAGCCACATTGGTGGGCATGAGCAGAGGAAACCATTGAAATAACTGGAACACACACAGCTATGTGTTCCATGGAGTGATGCCTGCATATCGTGCTATTTGCTTATATTGCTTGGTCTGTTTATTTGGGTCTGTTGTGCAATCAACCCACTGTATTTAAAAAATTTTTTATCCCATTCGCTTTGTTGTTTTATATCATGGTGCATAAATCAGAGCCAACATGTAAGTGACAGAAATAGAAAATATCAATTTTATACACTTTTTACCCTCTGAAGTCTACCATGAGTTATGTTTTCAGTGAAGAGAAAATACCTTGTGGAAGTTTTATTTTTTACACTGCAACAATTCTACATCCAACTTCTGAACAGTTTCCTCACATTGTTTGACATAATTTATATTCTAGAATGTTGATATTGAATACATTTTTAAATAAAATAAATTTTTGAACATTTGTTTAGCACGAACACATTCAATAATGTTCAGAAACCAATTCATTTTGCTTGAATTCACACATTCAAAGCTCTGTGTTTATAGAGAAAAAGAAGTTGTACTTATTGTATATTAAATCATTCATGGTTTCTCATCATACAGTAAATAGGTTGTTGTTCTCCTACCCTAGAAGCCTGGTTTCTAGCTTTCATTGATTATGGATCTTTAACTTTGTTAAACATTGCTACATAAAAAATTAAAAATGTGTGGTGACATCATTTAGGACCTTTAAGGTTGCAGTGACACATCCATAACCTGAGCGGAAACCAGATTGCATACCAGAGAGAATACTATAGACATCAAGAAAGCCAGTCAGTTGATTATTGACAAGTTTTTCCATCACTTTTGATTAACAGGGCAACATAGAAATAGGCCTATAACAGTTAGGATCAGCTTGATCTCCTCCTTTAAATAAAGGACAAACCGTGGCTGTCTTCCAAGCAATGGGAACCTCCCCAGAAAGGAGAGACAGGTTTAGTGAGTGTATACATTTTCTTACGTATTATTTCTCCATACTGGTTCTCTGTGGGAATCGAACACACAACTCTGGCGTTGAAAGCACCAATGCTCTACCAACTGAGCCACTCCACTTGCTGCATTTCAGCCATTATCATGAGCCATCCTCCCCTCAGCAGCCTAATGTGCCACACATACACGTATTATATATATATGATGTATTATATTGAGGTATTAACCAAGAATAACCCAGAATGAAGACTAAATGGACTGACGGACTTCGAACATTCTCAAGTGGTCATGTCTTGTGTCTTTCTCTCCTTTTTCTCTTTCTTCCGGAGGACTTTGCCATCCGGCTGCTCCTTCCATCGCCCAGATGCACCTCCATCTCTCTTGGTGATCTCTGCCTGTATCTAAAAACAACATGGATGACAAATGCTGTACAAAGATGTGATCCACAGGAAATCTGATGTGATCTGATGGCCAATTACTAATTTGTATAAGTGTTGTCACATGTCTGAGAGGTATTCTTTCACTTCATTGATTAGGCTACAGTACAACACTGTCAAAGAGCCATAGCAAATCTATACAAAGATCCAAAGTTCCTCCCTAAAACTAATATTCCTGTTGATATTCAAAGGTATTGGATTTTAATTATGGCTTTATAAGGTTGATTTGTGTCTTTAATGTCTGCACTGGCTGTTCCTTATGTTTGTGAAGATCCTCCTTTTTAGCCTCTGTTACATCACTACTGATACTAAAGGTTAAATGGCTGGATATGTTGCCATCAGACTTCTATTACCTTCCATGTACCTGTACCTTCATGAAGGAATGGAAACGAGGACAGTACATCTATTCTTGAGGATTGGGACACTCCTGAAAAACTCTTCTCTCACCTGGGCCAGAATTTGCTCTGAAACTGTATCAAATTCTCTGCTCTGCAATTAGTTGAGCCCTTCAGATAGCACTCCTGTTGACTTTGTGAGAAGATGAAAATGTACATGTAGAAATAACATATTGAATCCCTAGAATAGACAATGGGATCATTGCAACATGCCTAAGAAACTAATCAAATATGGTAAAACATTGAATCAAACAATTAATTTGTATATGTATAATATATAATATATATATATACAGTATATATATGTTTTAGGCAATAAGGTCTGTGTAACGATGACGAGGGGAGTCGAGAAGCAGGTGCAGGTGAAACGTTTAATAAAACAACAAACATGAAACAAGACAACGTAACAGTGGCGAGATACATGAAAACAGGAACAATACAAACTGAGGAATGAACAAAGGGATGGGACATATAAAAGGAAGGTAATGAGATCCAGGTGTCCGTTATGATTAGTGCCAAGACCTGTGGTTAGTATTCCGGCGACGTCGCAGGGGAGAAGCAGGAGTAGACGTGACAGTACCCCCCCCCCCCCTGACAATCGGCGCCTGCCGCAGGACGACACCGACCAGGAGGACGACCCCGGGGTTGAGGAGTGGGTCAATCCGGGCGGCGAAGTAGGAAATCACGGATTATGTTGGGATACAGAATGTCCTCCATCAGAACCCAACACCGATCCTCGGGGCCATACCCCACCCAGTCCACCAGATACTGAAGCTGACCCCCACTGTGCCGGGAGTCCAGCAGAGATCTGACAGCATATGCCGGACTGCCCTTGATGTCCGGGGGGGTGGGTGTTGGGCTGTCGTGGGAGACAGCATCAGCTAGGGGACCAGGGACCACCGGCCTGAGAAGGGAGACATGAAACGAAGGTGAGATACGGTAGTGACTGGGCTGTTGTAACCTATATGTCACCTTGTTGACCCCCCAGAGAACCTTGAACGGCCCAACAAACCAGGGGCTCAGTTTCTTGCAGAGCAGGCAGAGTGGGAGGTTCCTGGTAGAGAGCCAGACGCGATCGTCAGGGTGGAACACAGGGGTCTCACTGCGGTGGCGGTCTGCCTGTTCTTTTTGACGATGGAAGGCGCGCTGGAGTCTCACTTGAGTGTCTCTCCACACATCTGTTCGCCGGAACCACTCATCAACTGCAGGTGCTTCGGTCAGGCCCGGGGTCCATGGGGCCAGGGCCGGCTGAAAACCCAGAACACACTGGAAGGGGGGTCAACCCAGTGGAGGAGTGACGCAGTGAGGTCTGGGCAAACTCTGCCCATGGAAGAAATCGTGCCCACTCACCCTGCCCGTCCTGACAGTGACTCCTCAGGAACCTCCCCAGCTACTGGTTCATCCTCTCCCTCTGCCCATTGGACTGAGGCCGGTACCCAGGAAGTGAGGCTGACCGTGACCCTGAGCTTCTCCATGAAGGCCCTCCATACTCGTGATGTGAATTGGGGGCCACAGTCGGAGACGATGTCCTCCGGAAGGCCATAATGCCGGAAGACCTGCTGGAAGAGTGCCTCAGCAACCTGGAGAGCAGTGGGGAGACCAGAAACAACATGACTTAGAAAATCTATACACTACCACCAGAATGGTGCTGAAACCGTCAGAGGGGAGATCGGTTACAAAGTCAATGGATAGATTAGACTAGGGTCACTGAGGCATGGGAAGTGGCAAGAGCTTCCCTGCTGATGCATTCCGGGGGGACTTGGTTTGGGCACATATGGAACAGGAGTTGACATAACGAGTTACATCCTGCACCAAGGTGGGCCACCAGTACTTCTCAGCAATGGAGTGGATAGTGCGAGAAATACCTGGATGTCCAGCAACAACAGCTGTATGTGCCTAGGTCAGCAGTTGATCTCTTATTCCTGTGGGAACGTAGATGCGCTCAGGAGGACAGTTCAGGGTTGTGGGCTCCCTCTCTGTGTCCCAGGCCACTGGACCTACAACTCGGGAGGATGGGATTATAGGTGCACTCAGGACCCTCTCTGGACAGGACCCTCTCCCGAATCGTAGATACAGGACAGGGCATCGGCCTTGATGTTCTTGGAACCTGGGCGATAGGTCAGCGTGAAGTCGAACCTGGTGAAGAAAAGTGCCCACCTGGCTTGGGGCGGATTCAGTCTCCAAAACTGCCCCCGCGCCCACCTCTGACGCTTCCACCTCCATCACAAAGTATATCGTGGGATCTGGGTGTTTGAGGAGAGAGGTGAGAGCGGCGGCGACGGAGCTGAAGTTCCTGATGAAGCGGCGGTAGAAGTTGGCAAACCCTAAAAACCATTGTAACCCCTTTATGGTGGTTGGGACTGGCCATGACCTAACCACATCTACCTTCTTGTCATCCATCCTTACTCCCTGCGGGCTGATTTGGTACACTAGGAAGGATACAGCCTTCTGATGGAGTTGGCACTTTTCAGCCTTGACGAACAGGTGGTTAGCCAAGAGGCGTTCCAGGACTGGACACCAAAAAGGGCCTAGTAGACAGTGATGAAGATGGAATACTAACTCCTGCCCTAGGTGCTGGAGTCTCACGTGACCGTCCCTCTGCTCATGTGGATCCCGGATTTGGACATGCCGGACACCTCTGGAGCTCATGCCCTCCTTGTCCACAGTACAGACAGCACCCCAGTTGTATATGTCTGCGGCGCTCTGCCACGGGGAGACGAGTGAACCCTACCTCCACGGGTTCTGACTCTGATCCCGAGTATTCACTGAGGGAGGGAAAGAAATTATGAGATTACCGGCGCTCCCGAAGTAGGTTATCCAGACGGATGGCCATCGCAATGAGTGCATCCAAGGTGAGATTGTCGTCTCGACAGGCAAGTTCCGTCTGGACCTCTTCACACAAACCACTTCTAAATAGCGTGCATAGTGCCGGCTCATTCGACCCACTGGATGCTGCTATAGTCCGGAAGGTGAGCGCGTACTCAGCAGCTGTCTGGTTCCCCTTCCGTAATTGCGGTAGCCGTTCACTTCCCTCTCTGCCCTCCGGAGAATTATCAAAAATACATTTAAACAGAGCCACGAACCCCTCATGAATCCAGCTCCTCCTCTCCTCTCTCCCAGACAGCCGTAACCCATTCCAACGCCCGCCCAGTCAGCAGAGAAATTACCGTGAACCTCTTGGTCATGGGAGCTCCCCTCTGATGCAAAAACTAGAGTGAGCACTGAAGTAGGAAGCCACGGCATTTGGATGGTGTAACGTCATATTTATCCGGGAGGGATAAATGGGCATCGCTGACTTGAGCGGGTTGATGAATGGGTTGATGTACTGGCTCACTGGGTCGACTGGTCGACTGGATGAAGGCAACGCCTCCCGGGTGTGTTTGAGACGTTGCACACTGTGAAGAACCTCCTCCAAAGCCGATCCCAGTTATGCCAGCTGGTCATGGTGTTGATGTAAAAGAGAACCCTATTCATTGACCGTCTGAGAGAGATTTGAATTTCCTGCTGCTTCCATGGTTTGAGTTGGTATTCTGTAACAATGACAGTATGAGTCAAGGTGCAGGTGAAACGTTTAATAAAAAACAAACATGAAACAAGACAGCGTAACAGTGGCGCGATGCATGAAAACAGGAATAATACCAACTTGAGGAGTGAACAAAGGGAAAGGACCTATAATGAGGTCCAGGTGTGAATCATAATGATGAGTACCAGTTGCGCGTAATGATGAGTGCCAGGTGTACGTAATGATGATTCCCAGGACCGGTGGTTAGTGTTCCGACGATGTCACACACCGGAAGGGAGGAGCAGGAGTAGACGTGACAGTGTAAGGCGGTTTGGTATAATTAAGCAATAAGGCCTGGTCGATGGCCCAGTTTATTGCTCTAATTACGTTGGTAACCAGTTTTAATAGCAATAAGGCACCTCAGGGGTTTGTGGTATATGGCCAATATACCACGGCTAAGGGCTGTTCTTATGCAGAACGCAAGGCGGAGTGCCTGGATACAGCCTCTAGCCGTGACATATTGGTCATATACCACAAACCCCTGAGGTGCCTTATTGCTATTAAAAACTGGTTACCAACATAATTAGAGCAGTAAAAATAAATGTTTTGTCATACCCTTGGTATACGGTCTGATATACCAATCAGAATTCAGGGCTTGAACCACCCAGTTTATAATGGTCAATATACCACAGCTAAGGGCTGTTCTTAGGAAAAACGGAATGGTTAGAGGGTAAAACAGGTAAAACAGTTTACCACAGGAGTAAATGTCAGTTGGCTTTTCATAGCCGAGCATTCAGCGGTCCAGACAGCAGGTCCAAGAGAGAACGTGAGAGTGAGAGAGAGAGATAGGGTTGAAACAGCAGGTCCGGGACAAGGTAACACATTTGGTAAAACAGGTCAAGGTTCCATAGCCGAAGGTAGAAACACTAGAACTAGATTGGCAGCACTACTAGGTGGACTGGGTACAGGGACAGACAGGAGTCATCAGGCCAGGTAGTCCTGAGGCATGGTCCTGGGGCTCAGGTTCTCCGGGATGGGGAGGGGGGACATAAAGAGAGAGAGGATAATTAGAGGAAGTATGACTAAGATCACACTGTACAGCAGATAGGACAGACTGACCCGAGCCCACCACCACATAGGGTAGCATAGATACTGGAGACTGAGACAGAGTGGGTTGAGGGACACTGTGGCCCCGTCCAAAGTTACCCCTGGACAGGGCCAATCAGGCAGGATATAATCCCACCCATTTTCCAAAGCACAGACCCCACAAGGGATATCAACAGACCACCAACTTACTACCCTGAGACATGGCCAAGTATAGCTCACAAAATATCTCCCCCACCATATGAGCAGAGGATCCAGTGAGTTATCCCCCGTAATAGGGTCAGAGGCAGAGAATCCCAGTGGAGAGTCAGCCAGGCAGAGACAGAAAGGGTGGTTCATCACTCCAGTGCCTTATTGCCGTTCACCTTTGCACCTCTCGGCCAGACTATGCTCAATAATAGGACTTACTGAAGAGATGACTATTCAGTAAGTCTTCAGTAACCTTTAAGTCTTCAGTAAAGCCTTAAAGTTTGAGACAGAGTCTGCATCTCTCACATAGATCGGCAGACCATTCTATAAAAGAGGAGCTCTATAGGAGAAAGCCCTGACTCCAGCTGTTTGCTTAGAAATTCTAGGAACAATAAGGAGGTCTGCATCTTGTGACTAAACTATGGTATTTCACATAAACCCAAAAAATGATTTTGCATTAATGACTCTGTGGTAGAAAATGTGTTCAACACCAAAGAGTGCTCATCAAAGATTCAGAACATAAAACACGGCATTTTAAGTGGAATTCAAGTTTTGTAAATATACCACTTATATTTGACAAACGTGCCAAAGTGATTGATAAAAACCTATATATACTGAGTGTACAAAATATTGAGAACACCTTCCTAATATTGAGATGCACCCCCTTTTGCCCTCAGAACATGCCTCCATTCGTCAGGGCGTGGACTCTACAGAGTGTCGAAAGCGTTCCACAGGGATTCTGGCCCATGTTGACTCCAATGCTTCTCACAGTTGTGTCAAGTTGGCTGGATGTCCTTTGAGTGGTGGACCATTGTTGATACACATGGGAAACTGTTGAGTGTGAAAAACCCAGCAGCGTTACAGATCCTGACACACTGAAACTGGTGCGCCTCACACGTACTACCATACCACGTTCAAAGGCCCTTAAATATTTTGTCTTGCACATTCACCCTCTGAATGGCACACACACTGTGCACAATTCATGTCTCAAGGCTTAAAAACCTTATTTAACCTGTCTCCTCCCCTTCATCTACACTGATTTAAGTGGATTTAACAGGTGCCATCAAAAAGGCATCATAGATTTCAACTGGATTCACGTGGTCAAGGAAAAAGCATGTGTTCCTAATGTTTTGATCCTCAGTGTAACGCTCGTCGGAAGAAGACCAAGGTGCAGCGTGGTATGTGTTCATGCTTCTTTATTAAAAAACCCAAACACCAAACAAAAGAACAACGAACGTAACGTCTTGAAGGCTCACCAGAAATAACAAAAACAACATCCCACAACCTAAAGTGGCAAAACAGGCTGCCTAAGTATGATTCCCAATCAGAGACAACGATAGACAGCTGTCCCTGATTGAGAACCATACCCGGCCAAAACATAGAAAACCAAAACCTAGAAATAAAGAACATAGAATGCCCACCCAAATCACACCCTGACCAAACCAAAAAGAGACATCAAAAAGGCTCTCTAAGGTCAGGGCGCAACACTCAGTGCATATTGTAGCAAACCTCGCATTATGAGCCACGTTATAATTCCCACCATGTGGGTTAACCCTATTGGCATGATGCGTAAGGTGTTTGCAGAGATTGATGTGAAGGTTTGAAAGGCAGTTGGCCGTCGGACAAGTCAGGAATCTTTTTTGGTTGCTCAAAGATTATGATCACTTGCCCGAAAATATAAATTAGCTATTTACATGCAGAAAAGTTATATACAGTATAGCAAGCCTTTCACCTACACATAGGGGATGAATCAGAAAGATCAGTTGTGGAATTCTTTGTATTTTAGTTGTCAGTAAAAAAAAATTGCAGAGCAGGCTTAACTTGCTCAACTAAAAAATGGGGAGGAACGAGAAAGACCAGCTTTAGGCTGGAATTATTTGCAGTTTGGTTGTTTTTTTAAATCACCTGCCCAATGGGGCAACCTCAGAGTAGGCTCAACTAGTATGACTGCTCAGTACACTTCCCGCAGACAATAGGGCAACGCTTAGTGTCAATCCCTGGTTCACATCCCTGCCCTGCTGTTCGATACAATATCTTAAATGACAGTGTTTTTAATGAATTTGATGATATAATCTTGAAGCCTATTCAAAACAGCATGGGAAAGGATACTGAAGTAAAGCATAAGCAGCTGTCACTTTCACAGTGAATATAAATCCCTGATTACACATGAAGGCGATATCATGAAGACGTTAGCTGGCTACACGCATGCACTTCTCCCTTAACCATAGCCCTAACCTTAAAGAGTGACTCCCTTTTAAAAGCAATACATTCCTTTAAAAGCGGCCTATGTGGCATCAATATGAGTCAGAAACAGTTATTCTAGTGTCAAAATGTACTTCTAATTTTGGTCAAGTCGGAGTTTGGAACATCAGTGCGTCATAACAGCTAAATTAACGTTGGGTTTCAATTTAAAAATGTCCATTTGCCCACTAACATGGGGTGAACAGTTGTGGTGATTGCTCTCTACCCAATAGCATAGACAGTGAGACAGAACTGCCCAGCATCTATGACTCTGTTTACATAAGACAACACATTGCAAAAAAATTTACTTGAGAAAAACTGTCACAAACACCTTAGTTATAATGCAAAAAATAATTACAGATTTATTGAGTCATCTTAGATTAATTCTGGGGATTTTGAGGAAGTGAAATAGGCTACAGTGTCTCATGGTGGACAAAAATCTTTAACAAATGCAGAATCAGTCAGGAAACACACCTCCAAGACTGATATTTTGTTTTTCTAACGAGCAACAGAAAAACACATGTGCCAATTGTACTTTAACCAAGTTGAAGCGTTGGCTAAACTGGGTTATTGTGTATCGAATCATCATTTTGATAAGCTAATGTCATCATTTTGACAAAGCAAGTAAATTCTTGTCATAATTCAACGTTCCAAAATCCGACATTTGCGACTGTTGGAGAAATGTCGAGTATCGCAGTGAGTTGATATTAAATACTTTTTGTGACAACTCTCAGTGACACAAGAAACAATGGAGGCAAACACATACTTAGAAAGGGAGTACTTTCCCTGGACCACAATTGAAGGACGTTGACTTAAAACGACTTGCCATTAACTATCTTCAGATGGTAGGTCAGCTGGTCTGGAGAAGCTCTGGTCATGCAGCAGTAGGTGAGGTCTACCTCTCCAGTGCTCAGAATGGTATTCTATGAAGCAAGATACTGTACATCTACTCAGGGTTTTCTGAAGCTAACCAGCTTCAGTTAGCTTCATGTTCCAGCTCAGGCTTAATCTGTACTACGACCTCTGGCAGGCTTGTAACTCCGCTTGCATGTCGCACATGGCTGGTCACAGACCAAACTCTTCATTGAGACAATGTTAAAACATAAATCCATGGGCAAGTCAGTGGCACATTTTAATTTGTACTGAAATCAAAATGAAAGAAAAAGTTATCTTGCAAATTCTGCAAGCTATGGTATGAAAAAGTATTTTAGAAGTGCTGTCTTTATTGTATTACTTATTGTTAATGGTCGACTTTAGTGTGCTTATCACTGCACAACCACAAGCACCTTTCTCCCATCTATAAAAAAAATTGTATTGAGTCATACAAAAGTGTTACTGTGCGTGAAGTTTAAATTGCATTCTCTCATTACTAAATGTGTAATGTGAGATATTTAAGAGGAGTTAGCCTTGAGTTAGCCTGCCCCCGAGCAGGCTAGTTCTGAAGGATTTGTTACAATAGAAATTGACCTGGCTAAAAGGTGAGCCACTTTTGTAAAACCAGTTATTCCGAGTTGCAGAGTTACCTCGCTAACACCTTAAACCTGCTTTGTAGGGTTACCCATCTGGTCACCTCCGAGCCTGTGTTTGGCAGGGTGTGTCAGGACAAAACATTTTTGGGCTCCTGATACCTCCACTATGGGTTCAATGCATCGAAACCATTGACATCTTTCTGCTCCAGCAAGCATTACTCATGTCAGAGTTTTTGCAGAGCAGAGTCACAGAGGATCCATCCCGTACAAGAACATCTGTGTTGGACACTGAGGATAAATCTGAGGGAAGAGCATCAACAGAACAGTGTTAGAGAAGGAACTGATCGGTCTAGAGCATTAACTGAGGAGTGTCCAAAAGTAATCAGATTACCAAAAGAACGTTACTCATTTTGCGTAATCCAATGGATTATGTTACTAATTACTTTTCTTGTCATGTAATCTGTAATCAGTAACTGATTTTAAAAAATCAAGAAATCCACCCAACTCTGAAACATAAATAATACTATTTGAAACACTCTGCAATTGTATTTGTGGTGAATAGGATACATCTAAAGACATTTGAGAGATAAACACATAAACACAAACTTTATTTTATTCCTTGCTCATTGGACTGTGCTGGATGTATTCCTGGCGGTTTCTAATTTACTCTCAACTCCAATATTGGATTGTTAAGAGTGTTTTCTGTGGGGGGCGGGGGGGGCTGTGAGTAGCATATCAACAGGGCTCACAGAGCCCACAATAACATTAGCACAAGCACATGTTGGTGGAGTGTTTTTTGCAACAACATTAACTATCTATCTATCATACTGAATCAGTGTCTGCAAGATCACATAATGATAGTATATTACATAACATAACCAAATAAGGCATAGTATAACATTACTGTGAGACAAAAAACACATTGTTTTTTACATTTTAGGATGATTGTATGAATGGTCAAATTTGTCTCATACAGCAACAACTCAACAACACGTGCCACTAGGAAAAAGATGTGCTTTGATTGAAACAAAACACTAGTATTCTACAGTTTCTTAACACCACCTTCTCTACATCTACACGCTGTACATAACTAAATAGATCTAAATGCGTATTCCCATGAAACTGATTGAGATCAAATGGTTGGCATGCAGATGCTGCATGGACATTTCACTGGTTAAACTTGAAGAATTATAACTCACGAATGACAGTGAGAAATGTGAAGGGAGGGTGACCACAAGAATGTGTGTGTAAAGTCACGGTAAAGAAACATATGCGCAATACATGATACAGATCTTTCCAGGAGATCAAGAGGGGCGGAACGAGGGCTGTACGGATGGTTACCTACAGATCCACCCCCTTGGCCTAAATAAATAGGCTTACAGGAAACCCTCTCTGAATAACCTTTAAACTGACTGGGAGTAGACCATAGACCGTAAAGGAACACACGGGGCAAGGTAGGTTTCCTCTTCACGAATCACACGCACGCATGTTTCAAAATTGTGATTATAATAACTTACATAATATTTATCCTGTGTGAAATGTCTAGTGATGGCAGCATAACAAAAAGCATATACTATAACTGTTATATTTTCCCTTATTTGGTCAAACTGAATTTCAACGTTACATGAATGGTGACCACTGTGTTGTGAATGGAGAGGGAATGGTGATGTTTCATGTTCTCTGTGATAATGTTGTGATATTTGCCACTAGTTTGATGGGTTAGACATTTCCTTTTCAGTTTAAAAATAAAATAATTTTGGTGGGATTAAAATTTAAAAAAATTGCTGTATGTGATGTCAATGCCACCCATAAAAAGAAAAAATCTGACAAATGTTAATCCCTTTATCTCTCTCTCTCAGAAAATTGGACAAAATGTGGAATAGGATTATTTTTTGTGGACTGGTGGTCTGTCTCATCTGCCTCACTGAACAGACTCAGGTAAATATACAGTCAGTTAGCACTGATAAACAGAGAAACATGTTATTTCTTTAAACATGGGAGTAATCATTACTTATCTGCTGATTTTGTACAGGGCCAGAAAACACCTTTAGTTGTTCGAGGTAAATGTTTTTTTTAGTTGTTTTTTTTACTTACATTGTAAATACAAGAGACAACCATTCTTAACCTGACCCCTGCCCTTTTCAATATGTTATTGTGTATGTGCATGTGTTTTTGCTCATTTCAGGGACAGATTGCACACAGATCAAAACTCTCTCCCCTCGAGCCACCAGTGGAGTGTATGTCATTCAACCTGCAGGAGTCAGATTCCCCTTTAAGGTATGGAAACATCAAAATATTTAGGCCAGGTACTATATCTACAGTTGTCATTTGGTTACACAGCCACACAGGGGAAGTAAAGCTTAGCTATAGAATGTTGAAGGTGTTGCCAGGCTTGCCAGAGTTACTGGAATTCCACAGGGTTCCAACAAAACAATTTGTTGATTCAAAAGTATATTTACATTGTATACAGGTGTATTGTGAGATGCTGGCAGACGGAGGCTGGACAGTCTTTCAAATGCGCACTGGGGCAGAGGTTCTTTTCAACAAGACGTGGGCTGAATACGAACAGGGCTTTGGGCCTTTACATAGTAAGGAAGTGTCCCTCTAAACACCACATATTCCACCAGCAACGGACACTGAGAACTGTGTAGTTTGCTGAGCCAATGGTAGACAAATTGAAATACATTTTTGTCTATAACGCTCATGTCTACTTCTAAGTCAAATTATAATAGAGGGTTCCCCATAATGCAATGCATTTACTTCAAGTATGTTTTTCACTTCTCAATTCAGTTCTCTTCCCTGTTGTTTCCTAGAGGACCACTGGCTTGGTCTGAGTAAGGTGTTTGCTCTAACCAAGGGGGGCCGGGGGCTGAACTCGACTATGCGGGTCAACCTGTGGGACTTTGAAGGGGGCACTGCCTTCGCTGAGTACAGCAACTTCCGTCTGGGCCCGGAGAAGGAGAGCTACAAGCTGAACGTTGGAGCCTACAAGGGCAACGCAGGTAACAGTTAATTTCAACAGCACAAGGTGACAGGGGTCATATTATTTACTTTAGTTTTACAATTATTTCACATTTGGTGGCAGCAATGGGACCATTACACATCACATATATGTCATATTATATGTATGCTGTGTTGATATTCTAATATGGTGTATGCTTTTGAAGTCAATACAATTAAGAGGGAATTTGAAGTAGAACTGATGTACTCTCTCTTCCTCCCTCCCCGTCTCTCCGTAGGTGATGCCATTCGTGGGAAATACGCCAGCATTGACCAGAACGGCTTTGGCTTCAGCACAACCGACAAGGACAATGATGGCTGCTCACCCTGCATCTTTGGCGACATCGCCGTGGGCACGTGCAGCATCTTTAATGGAGGAGGGTGGTGGTACAGCCGCTGTGGCTCTGCCAGCCTGAACGGAGACTGGCACCCCGCCGGCGAACACATCGGCTGGATCTCTGGCCTCCACTGGGCGACCTGGAAAGAACCTGTCCCGTACTCAACCCGAGCCAGCCGCATGATGATCAAGTCTGTGTGGGAGAAGATTATTATAGCAAACTAAAACTGAAACTTAAACTAATCATGAAAAAAACGATTTTGTAAACTGAAATAAAAGCCCATTTGAAAAACTAAAACTATGCTGAAAGTATTATCTTTGCCTCCAAAACCAAATATATATTTTTTAAAACATCATGAATTATGTTCAGTTGTATTTATACTTTTGGGCAAAAATCTAATGGGATTTTCAAGCCTTTTTCTAATGGGGTTTTAAAGTTTCTGAATCTGGTGGGTAAATTCTGCCAGGAGATTGCGACGTTTCAGATAGCTAGTGATAGTGTTGCACAAGCTAGGCCTAACAGGGAAAAATCCAATAATTTATGTCCCTAACACTAAAACTTCAACTGAAAATAAACTTTATAAAAACGCAATAGCAATGTTTTTATGAAACTCATACTAAATAAAAACTAGTAAATCAGGTCTGAAAACTAACTGAAACTAAACTGAATTTCAAAAAAACATTTAAAAAGTAATAGAAATAAAAATGAATATAAAAGCACAAAACTAAAACCATTTCAGATGTGCTGAGACATGGCCTTTCACACCAAGGTTATGGTTATTAAGGTTATGGCGTAATCTACACAGCAACAGCGTCGGGACATCACATGCGCTAAGGGGCTAGGACTAGCTTAAGCGCCAACGCCAACGATAGGCTGGGTGAGTCTAAACCACGCCCAGTCTCTACTCTGACAGGCCGGCTCGGAAGCGGGAACTATCTCTGTCATGAGTATATTATAATATCTTTGTCAGGAACAAGTGTCTTCTCTGTTTTCATCCTGCGTGATGTTACAGTGAACCCGTATATACGGAAATTGCATTTGCCATTTATTAACTTTTGAATTAAACAATTATTTTAACCAAGTTCAGGTGTGCTATTGTTCCTATCTCAGTTGAACCTTCGCAGCCTTTACACTAGCTAGCTACATCATATCAAACCTTTCTGGTTTGCTTGGTTAACTAGCTAGCTAATGCCATGGCAAGCAAGGTAGGAATTAAGCTAGCTAGCCTGTTATGCTCACGACAACACTAACTGTTTAGCTATCTAGCTAATGTCAGCAAGCTAAATACAGTGCATGGCTCTGAGTCTGGCTGGCACTGGCAAGAGTATGGAGTAACGTTAGTTACAGCATAGTGAGGGTGAATTCAATTCTTGAAAATCTTGCTAGCTAGCAACAATAGTGAAGCCAGCTGCAGTTACATATTGGCTAACTAGCAACATGACATCATTTCTCATTTCTGTCAGTGGAAGCGCAATTTGAGCTAGCCAAACCAAGGCCAGCCCAACCTGGGTTGACTTCAAAGCGCCAATGGAAAGGGGGCTTTGGGGTGTGTTCTGGGCGTTCATAAATTTAGAGTGTTGTCAGATTGTGCGTTTCACGTTTCACTCTTGGAGAGTTCAGAGAACACACTGGATGCTCTGGCCGAGGAGTAGGGTTGATCCGAGTGTTCTGACCTCAAGCATCCAAGCTAATTGGCTGAAGTTGGCTATCTTGCTAGCTACTTCCAGACACAAATGAGAGAACACCTCACTGTGACCATTTTACTTGCCCTAGCAGAGCTGCTTAGGCTGTTTTCATGTTTTCTAGAGCGTTGGTGACTGTAATTGTGCTGCTGGCCACAATTTAATAATAATGTTGTTTTTTTGCTGACGTTTACTGACATACTTAAGCATTCATAAATTCCTCAGTTATTCTGCGCTCTGGCACACTCAGACAAGAGCGCTCTGAAATCGGAGTAGATAGCCAGAGTAAATTTACAAACACACCCATAAGCTAGTCAAAGTCTATGGGTGCGTTTGTAAATTCACTCAGGCTATCTACTCCAATTTCAGAGCACTCTCAACACCCGCTGAATGTCAGTAAACGTCTGCA
This sequence comes from Salvelinus alpinus, assembly GCF_045679555.1. Taxonomy (NCBI): domain Eukaryota; kingdom Metazoa; phylum Chordata; class Actinopteri; order Salmoniformes; family Salmonidae; genus Salvelinus; species Salvelinus alpinus. The sequence continues at coordinate 17,351,726 of NC_092122.1, forward strand.
ACATTCTTTTATTACATTGTTGCCAGCAGCAAAGTTACCAGCACTCTAGATAACATGAAAATAGCCTAAGCAGCTCTGCTAGGGCGAGTAAAATGGTCAGAGTGAGGTGTTCTCTCATTTGTGTCTGAAAGTAGCTACCCAGCTAGCAATAAGGAATCGGCCCAGAAGCGTCCCTCTTCCGGGGGGTCGGAACTGATTGAATCGGCCCGGAATCGGGTGTTGGACTCAGCCCAGAATCAAAATGAATGACTGCCCAGAATCGGCCCATGTACACTGGGCCGTTTCCGTCTACCGGAATTCAGCCGACTTTGCCGGCATCTTACCAGAATCCCCCCAAAAGTGGCCTAATGCAAATGTACGTAAATGTATACAAAATTGACCAATTTAGTAATTTTAAATATTACAATTATACATACAAATTATAACCATCCACAAAAAAACATTTTGTGTCGGAGGAAACACCACACACCTGGTGACCGTGTCAGCGCATGATGCACCGGGCCCGCCACAGGAGTCACTACAGCGCTATGGGACAAGGACATCCCGGCCCGGCCAAACACTCCCCTAACTCGAATGACGATGGGCCAATTGTGCGTCGCCTCATGGGTCTCCCAGTCGCGGCCGCCACAGGTCTCGAACCAGCATGTGTAGCAACGCAGTTTGCACTGTGATGCAGGGTCTTAGACCGCTGCGCCACTCGGGAGGCTCCATCCACAAAGTTTTGAATGCTTATCAATTGCCTTGCACAAAGTATCAAAATAATAAAATACTACACAGGACTCTTAAAGAATGTAATTTCAATGTTAATTGTATTTTTTGATCACAGAAACTATGAAAAAATATGGAAAAATGAATAATGAAATGTTAATTATATAGCCCCAATCGGCCCGAGTCCAAGTAATATATACATTTGGGCCAGATAACTCTCTCCAGAATCTGCCCGAACTCAATCCCCGCATACTAGCCATACGTAATACTGACTCGGGCCACATGACGTCGGCCGAGTCTGACTCTCAGCCGAGTACCCCGACTCTCAGCCAGAATCGTCCCAGATCCACTGTGCTAGCTGGGTAGCAAGCTATCCAACTTTAGTCAGTTAGCTTGGGTGCATGACTGCCTTTACCAACGGACAATCTGACAATGCTCTGGATTTAAGAACACCCAGAGCGCACTCTGGCACTCCTGAGTGAATTTACGAACCCACCCTATAAATCCACAATGGCCAGAGCAATGTTTTCAGTGAATACAAAATACTCTGTTGACATTTTATTTTTTACACTGCAACAATTCTACATATCTAACTTGTGAACAGTTTCATCACAGAGTTTGACAAAATGTATCATCTAGAATGTTGATATTGCATGAATTTGTTAGCACACACTTAGCCCATAACTGTTAACATGCTAGGAATCATGCTTTCAATGGTCTGTGTTTATGATGAAATAATAGTTGTACTTATTGAATATTAAATCACGCATGGTTTCTCATTCCACAGTTAATGGGTTTGTTTTTATCCAACCCTAGAATCCTGTTTTCTATCTTTGATTGAATACTGATCTTTAGCTTTGTCACGTGTTGGTACAATAAGCACTGGGCTCACTTGAAAAAAGATATGAAACTGATTCTGGTTAAATAAAGGGTAGACAAAATAATTAAGGATATACATTTGATAAATTATGGTTAACAAGGCAATGTAACCTGTTGCACCAACCACAACTATTTGAACATCATGTAACATTTCAGATGAAGCAGAACAATTTCAAGAAATTAGCCATTGTCAATCAGTTTAGTGCTGTTTCCAATGTTGCAGCCCAGTTTGTCACCTGTATGAGTCTAACTAAGCATTCCTGTGATTTCTTTACACAGTGTCCTGAAGAGATATTCACACACACACGAAGAGGTATTGTAACATGTAGTGCTATTGTTATTATGATAAGGATTATGGTAAGACGTTAAAACAGGTCCACATTCACAAGGCCGCAGGGCCAGACGGATTACCAGAACGTCTACTCCGAGCATGCGCTGATCAACTGGCAAGTGTCTTCAGCGACATTTTCAACCTGTCCCTGACTGAGTCTGTAATACCAACATTTTCCAAGCAGACCACCATAGTCCCTGTGCCCAAGAACACTAAGGTAACCTGCCTAAATGACTACCGACCCGTAGCACTCACCTCTGTAGCCATGAAGTGCTTTGAAAGGCTGGTCATGGCTCACATCAACACCATTATCCCAGAAACCCTAGACCCACTCCAATTTGCATACCGCCCCAACAGATCCACAGATGATGTAATCTCTATTGCACTCCACACGGCCCTTTCCCACCTGGACAAAAGGAACACCTATGTGAGAATGCTATTCATTGACAGGTCAGCGTTCAACACCACAGTGCCCTCAAAGCTCATCACTAAGCTAAGGACCCTGGGACTTAACACCTCTCTCTGCAACTGGATCCTGGACTTCCTGACAGGCCGCCCCCAGGTGGTAAGGGTAGGTAACAACACATCCGCCACACTGATCCTCAACGATCTGATGGCCATTCACTAATTTACTCAAGTGTAGTCATATGTCTGAGAGTTATTCTTTCACTTCATTGATTAGGCTACAGTACAACACTGTCAAAGAGCCATAGCAAATCTATACAAAGATCCAAAGTTCCTCCCTAAAACTAATATTCCTGTTGATATTACAAAGGTATTGGATTTTAATTATGGCTTAATAAGAAGGTTGATTTTTGTCTTTAATGTCTGCATTGGCTGTGTCCTTATGGTTGTGCATATCCTCCTTTCTTTTTAGCCTCTGTTACATCACTACTGATACTAAAGGTTAAATGGCTGGATTTGTGTCCATCAGACTTCTATTACCTTTCATGTACCTGAGGACAGTACATCTATTTGTGAGGATTGGGACACAGGCTGACTCCTGACAGCTCTTCTCTCACCTGGGCCAGAATTTGCCCTGAAACTGTCTTCTAAGTGTATCAAATTCTCTGCCCTGCCATCAGTTGAGTCCATCAGATATCACTTCTGTCGACGTTGTGAGAAGATTAAGATGAAAATGTATATATAGAAATAACATATAGAATCCCTAGAATAGACAATGGGATTCTTGCAACTTGCCTAAGAAACTAATTCATTATTTCTTACTTTTATTTCTTACTTCTTTTAGGTGTTTTCTTAAAACTGCATTGTTGGTTAAGGGCTTGTAAGTAAGCATTTCACTGTAAGGTCTACACCTGTTGTATTCAGCGCATGTGACAAATACAATTCGATTTTATTTGATCAGATATGGTAAAAGATTATATTAAACAATGAATTTGTGTATATATATATATATCGTGATCTGTGGTTAGCATTAACAGTTCTAAAAACTACACTACTAATTGTATCACTGGAATTATATATTTAGGCAATACGGTCCGAGGCAGTGTGGTATATTTGTCACACCCTGATCTGTTTCACCTGTCTTGTGCTTGTCTCCACACCCCACCAGGTGTCTCCCGTTTGTTCCCGTATTCCATGTGTATTTATACCGGTGTCTTCTGTCTGTCTGTTGCCAGTTTGGCTTGTCATGTCAAGTCAACCAGCGTGGTTTTCGCTGCTCCTGTTTTTCCTAGTCCTCCCAGTTCTGACCCTTTGCCTGCCCTGACACTATACCCGCTTGCCTGACAATTCAGCCTGCCCAGATCTCGAGCCTGCCTGCCGCCCTGTACCTGCTGGAATCTGATCTGGTTTATGAACTTCTGCCTGTCCTTGACCTGCCTCTTGCCTGCCCCTTGTTTTTCAATAAATATCAGAGACTTGAACCATCTGCCTCCGGTGTCTGCATCTGGGTCTTGCCCTGTGTCGTTATAATATTGGTCAATATACCAAAGCGAAGGGCTGTTCTTAGGCACGACTCAAAGTGGAGTGGTTATAGAGGCTGCAACAGATCAACACCTCAGGAGTAAATGTCAGTTGGCTTTTCATAGCCAAGCATTCAGAGGTTCAGATAGCAGGTCCGAGAGCAAGAGAGAGAGCGAGACAGGGTTGAAACAGCAGGTCCGGGACAAGGTAGCACCTCTGGTAAAACAGGTCAGGGTTCCATAGCCGCAGGTAGAAAGACTAGAACTGGATCAGCAGCTCTACCAGGTGGACTGGGGACAGGGACAGAGTTATGCCTAAGATCACACAGTACAGGAGACAGGACAGACTGACCCTAGCCCACCACCACATAGGGTAGCATAGATACTGAGACAGAGGGAGTCGGGGACACTGTGGCCCAGTCCAAAGTTAACCCTGCACAGGGCCAATCAGATAGAATATAATCACTTGGCCAAAGTGACAGCCCCACAAGGGATATCGACAGACCACAAACTTACTACCCTGAGACATGGCCAAGAATAGCTCACTAAGATCTCCCCCACAGTATGAGCAGAGGAGGCGCAAAGACAGACAGGAAGATTACGTCAGTGACTCAATCCACTCACGTCGAGTATAGCTGGGGGAAAAATCTGGAATGACGTGATGCGCCCTCCAAGGGATGGCATGAGAGAGTGCGAGCAAGCCAGTGAGTTATCCCCAGTAGAGGCAAAGAATTCCAGTGGAGAGTCAGCCAGGCAGAGACAGCAAGGGTGGTTCATCACTCCAATGCCTTATTGCCATTCACCTTTGCACCTCTCGGGCAGACTATGCTCAATCATAGGACTTAATGAAGAGATGAGTCTTCAGTAAGTCTTTAGAGTCTTCAGTAAAGCCTTAAAGGTTGAGACAGAGTCTGCATCTCGCACATGGATTGGTAGACCATTCCATAAAAGAGGAGCTCTATAGCAGAAAGCTCTGCCTCCAGCTGTTTGCTTAGAAATTCTAGGAACAATAAGGAGGTCTGCATCTTGTGACTGAAGTATGGTATTTCACATTAAAAAAAATATTTAGCATTAATGACTCTGTGGTGGAAGATGTGTTCAACACCAGAGAGCTCAATCAAAGATATACATAAAACAGGGGGCATTAAAAGTGATATCAGTATTAACTTTTTTACTAACAGCTTTTGCAAATATAGCACTTACATTTGAAAAACGTGCCAAAGTGATTGAAAAAAACATATATATGCCGTTTAGCAGAATATACTGTAATTGTATATACACTGTGTACAAAACATTAGAAACACCTTCCTAATATTGAGTTGCACCCCCTTTTGCCCTCAGAACAGCCTTCATTCACCGGGGCATGGACACAGAGTGTTGAAAGCATTCCACAGGGATGTTTGCCAATCTTGACTACAATGCTTCCCACAGTTGTCAAGTTGGCTGGATGTCTTTGGGTGGTGGACCATTGTTGATACACACGGGAAACTGTTAAATTGCCGTTTATGACACAAACCGGTGCGCCTTGCACCTACTACCATATTCCGTTCAAAGGCACTTAAATATTTTGTCTTAAACATTTACCCTCTGAATGGCACATCTACACAATCCATGTCGCAATTGTCTCAAGGCTTAAAAATCCTTCTTTAACCTGTCTCCTTCCCTTCATCTACACTGATTGAAGTGGATTTAACAGGTGACGTCAATAAGGGATCATACTGTAGCTTTCACCTGGATTCACATGGTCAGTCTATGTCATGGAAAGAGCAGGTGTTCCTAATCTTATGTTTAGTCAGTGTATATGGTAGCAATCATCGCTATATGAGCCACGCTACAATTCCCAACATGTGGGTTAACCCTATTGGCATGATGCGTAGGGTGTTTGCAGGGATTGATGTTGCCCATCGGGCAAGTCAGAAATATTTTTGGGTTGCCCAAAGATTATGATCACTTGACCGAAAATGTAAGTGAGCTATTTACATGCAGAAATGTTATATACAGTATTGCAAGCCTTTCACCTACACATATGGGAGGAACCAGAAAGATCAGTTGTGGAATTCTTTGTATTGTGGTTGTTGCCAGTAAAAAATGTTTGCAGAGCAGGTTTAATTTACTCGACTAAAAAATGGGGAGGAACGAGAAAGATCAGCTTTAGGCTGGAATTATTTGCAGTTAAGTTTTTTTTAAATAATCACCTGCCAAATAGGGCAACCTCAGAGTAGACTCAACTAGTATGACTGCTCAGTACACTTCCCGCAGACAATGGGGCAACACTTAGTGTCAATCCCTGGTTCACATCCCTGCCCTGCTGTTCGCTACAATACCTTAAATTACAGCGTTTTTAAATTAATTTTATTACATTATTTTGAAGCCAATTCAAAACAGCATGGGAAAGGATACGGAAGTAAAGCATAAGCTACCATCCCTTTCACAGCAAATTAAATCCCTGATTACACATTTAGGCAATATCATGGCGACGTTAGCTGGCTAAACTCAGAATCAGGTCTAACGTGATCAGGTCTAACTGCCTTGTAACTTCTCCCTTAACATTAGCCCTAACCCTGACCTTAAAGAGTGACTGCCTTTAAAAAGCCACAAATCCCTTTGAAAACGGACTCTGTTTATGGCTCTGATATGAGTGACACACAAAAACACACAAAAAATGAATAAGATATTTAATAAGTTGTCTTCCTCAAATGAAAGGGATGATGATGCAATCTTTGCAAGAGGGAGGGAATCTGATTTATATTGGTCCTCAACTTGAAGCTCAGTCATTTCATTCAGGGTAAGTGGAGTTCAGCGGAGACTGCTGAGGGGAAGACAGCTCATGATAATGGCAAGTTAGTTCTGAAGGATTCATTGCCATAGAAATGTATCTGACTAAAAGGTGAGCCACTTTTTTAAGACCGGTTACCCATCTGGTCACCTATGAGACAGTGTTTGTCAGGGTGTCAGGACAAAAACATTTTTGGCTCCTGATACGTCAACTATGGGTTCAGCGCATCGAAACCAATGACATTTTTCTTCTCCAGCAAGCATTACTCATGTCAGAGTTTTTTCAGAGCAGATTCACAGAGGATCCATCCCATTCTACAACATTGGTGTTGGACACTGAGGATAAATCTGAGGGAAGAGCATCCACAGAACAGTGTTAGAGAAGGAACTGATCGGTCTAGAGCATTAACTGAGGAGTGTCCAAAAGTAATCAGATTAACAAAAGTATGTTACTTATTTTGTGTAATCCAATGGATTATGTTACTAATTACTTTTATTGTTATGTAATCTGTAATCTGTAACTGATTAAATTTTTCAAGTAATCCACCCAACCCTGATACATAAATAATGCCATTTGAAAAACTTTGCAATTGTATTTGGGGTGAATAGGATACATCTAAAGACATTTGACAGATAAACACAAACATTATTTTATTCCTTGCTCATCGTACTGTGCTGGATATATTCCTGGCTGTTTGTAATTTCCTGTAAATTCCTGTCTTGGAATGATGTTGTGTGTTTTCGCTGTGAGTTTAGACAGCGACAGGGCTCACAGAGCCCTCTTCAGGGGCTAAAGGTCCTGAAGTTTCTGCGCATGTGCGGGATTCTCTAATTATGCACAGTCTCTGCTCTACTCTTAAAGAACACGCTACTCTGGTGAATGGTGCTCATTTAGTAAAGTTAAATCAAAGCTGAATCAGTGTCTGCAAGATCACATAATGATAGTATATTACATAACATAACCAAATAAGGCATAGTATAACATTACTGTAAGACAAAAAACATTTTTCTTTTTTACATTTTAGGATGATTGTATGAATGGTCAAATTTGTGTCTCATACAGCAACAACTCAACAACACGTGCCACTAGGAAAAAGATGTGCTTTGATTGAAACAAAACACTAGTATTCTACAGTTTCTTAACACCATCTTCTCTACATCTACTAAATGCATATTCCCATGAAACTGATTGAGATCAAATGGTTGGCATGCAGATGCTGCATGGACATTTCACTGGTTAAACTTGAAGAATTATAACTCACGATTGACTGTGACAAATGGTTGCGGTAAAGAAACACATGCACAGATCATGATAAGGATCTTTCCAGGGGATCCACGGGGTGGGACTGGGACTGAACGGGCAGTTACCTACTGCTCCGCACCCTCAGCCTAAATAAATACGCTTACAGGAAACCCTCTCTGAATAACCTTTAAACTGACTGGGAGTAGATCATAGACCGTATTGGAATACACAGGACAAGGTAGGTTCTCTACATTTATTAATCACATGCAGGCATATTTCTAATTTGTGATTATAATAACTTACATAATATGTATCCTGTGTTAAATGCCTAACTGTTTAATTTCTGCCTAATTGGGTCAAACTGAATTTCAAGGGTACATGTATGGTGACCACCGTGTTGTGAGTGGAGTGGAAATGGTGACATTTTAGGTTCTCTGTGATAATGTTGTGATATTTGACACTAGTTTGCTAAGATTTTAGATAAATTAGACATTAATATCAGTCTTTTTAGCCATTTCAAAAATATGATAATTTGTGGGATTACAATAAAAAGATTCATGTGATATCAATGATACCCATAAATAGAAAAAAGCTGAAAATAAAATGACATTCTCATCGCTCCCTCTCCCTTTCTCCCTCTCTCATCACTCCCTCTCTCTCTCTCTCTCTCAGAAAATTGTGACAACATGTGGGATAGGATTATTTTTTGTGGACTGGTGATCTGTCTCATCTGCCTCACTGACCAGACTCAGGTAAATACACAGTCAGTCAGCACTGATAAACAGAGAAACATGTTATTCCTTTAAACCTGGGAGTAATTATTACTTATCTACTGGTTTTGTACAGGGCCAGAAAACACCTTTAGTTGTTCAAGGTAAGTGTAACACTTATTTGTTTTACTTACTTACTTAAAAACACAAGAGACAACCATTCTTAACCTGACCCCTGCTCTTTTCAATATGTTATTGTGTATGTGCATGTGTGTTTGCTTGTTTCAGGGACAGATTGCACACAGATCAAAACTCTCTCCCCTCGAGCCACCAGTGGAGTGTATGTCATTCAGCCTGCAGGAGTCACATCCCCCTTTAAGGTATGGAAACATCAAAATATTTAGACCAGGTACTTTATCTACTAGGGATGAACAATATATCGGCGAGCATATCGGATTCGGCCGATATTAGCTAATAATGCCAACATTGGCATCGGCCCGATGTCTAGTTTAATAGCGATGTGCAAAACCGATGTCAAAGCTGACGAGCAGACCTATGTAACATAAGTAGATGATGTAATGATGCCACGAAAAATACACCGCTACACAGAACAAAAGCAGAAAAATACTAAGCGCATACTTCCAACAACTAGTCGAGCAGTCATTTGAAAGAGTAAGAACATTTCAGCGAGACAACTCAAAGGCGAATCTATTAATGCCAAGATAATGGTTTCATTGCCCTTGACAATCAACAGTCCTCTGTCGTGGATGATGTTGGCATTCGCCGACTGGTCGAGCCCCGGTTCACACTATTTTTCAGATGTTGCTCTACCGGAGTTACACAGTTTTGTTGAAATGTACATCTGTGAGCTACTTGCTATGGGCGTCACAACTGACATTTGGACCAGCTATGTCAGCCCCATGAGCATGCTGAGTCTGACAGCACAGTGGGTCGACGAGGATTTCGTACTGAGGAAAGCCGCATAGCTTGCTCAAGAATGTGCTGGTTCTCATACCGCTGCTGCCATTTCAATGACATTTGAGAACATTTGAAACTTAGAAACATGAACACTCCTAGCTCCATTCGAACAACTGGCTCGAGAAATAAGCTAATCAACTGCGTCTGTAGCAGATGTGAAACCCTCTGTCATGGCATTGAAACGCCTGCTCAACAAATCTGCCGACACAGACCGTGGGGTTAAAACTTACAAAAGTACTCGAGGCTGTGAACAAGCGATTTGGTGGCATTCTCTTTGAGCCTCTTTACTGTGTCGCCACCATGCTCGATGCTAGGTACAAGGACCGCTACTTCAATGCTGACCAGAAACAGGGTTTATGTGAAATGTTATATACACAACAGGACAAGATGGAAACGGACACAGTGACAGTGCGCACCGAGGAAGAGAGGCCACGGACAGACAGAGCTGAAACTTCACTGCTTGACATGTATGATGAAATCCTGGTTGAGAATGAAATGACTGAACAAATTAACCACGAAAGAGCACAGCAAGGAAGTGAAAGAAATAGGTTTTGATTATATTTTACTGGTAATGGGGACATACGTAAATGCCAACAAAATAACTTTTTGGTCAGTGTGGTGTGGTGTGTGTGTGTGGTGTGTGAGTGTGTGTGTAACCTTTATTTAAAAGTCAGTGGAGAACATTTTTCTATTTACAATGACGGCCTACCCCTGCCAAATCCGGACGCTGGGCCAATTGTGAGCCGCCCTATGGGACTCCCAATCATGGCCGGATGTGATACAGCCTGGATTCGAACCATGGACTATAGTGACGCCTCTTGCACTGAGAAGCAGTGCCTTAGACCGCTACATCCATGTGTGTGTGTGTGTTAACTATTTAACTGTAATTGAATGCTTAAAAGACCGCTAAAATGTTGTATTGGGTATCGGTATCGTTTTTTTGGGCAAGGAAAATATCGGATATCGGTATCTGCCAAAAATATCCTATCGGTGCATTACTAATATCTACTGTTGTCATTTGGTTACACAACCACACAGGGGCGGTAAAGCTTAGCTATAGAATGTTGAAGGTGTTGCCAGGCTTGCTAGAGTTAACGGAGTTCCACAGGGTTCCATTCTTGGACTGTTTTTGTTCACAACAAAACAACTTGTCAAAAACATTGTTGATTTAAAAGTACATTGCCGTTGTATACAGGTGTATTGTGAGATGCTGGTGGACGGAGGCTGGACAGTCTTTCAGAGGCGCTCCGGGGCAGAGGTTCTTTTCAACAGGAAGTGGGCAGTGTACAAACAAGGCTTTGGGAATCTACAGAGTAAGGAAGGGTCCCTCTGAGCACCTCACATTCCACCAGCAACTGATACTGAGGACTGTGTAGTTTACTGAGCCAAATGTTACAAACATTGAAATGCATTTGTTTATAATGCTCATGTTACCTTCTAAATCAACCTATCATAGAGGGTTCCCCATACTGTAGTGCATTTATGTGAAGTACATTTTTCACTTCTCAATTCAGTTCTCTTCCCTGTTGTTTCCTAGAGGACCACTGGCTGGGTCTGAGTAAGGTGTTTGCTCTAACCAAGGGGGGCCGGGGGCTGAACTCGACTATGCGGGTCGATCTGTGGGACTTTGAAGGGGGCACTGCCTTCGCTGAGTACAGTGACTTCCGTCTGGGCACGGAGAGGGGGGCCTATAAGCTGAACGTTGGAGCCTACAAGGGCAACGCAGGTAACAGTTCATTTCAACAGCACAAGGTGACAGTGGTCATATTATTTACTTCAGTTTTATAGTTATTTCACATTTGGTGGCAACAATGGGACCATTACACATCACATATATGTCATATGATATGTATTCTGGGTTGATATTCTTAAATGGTGTATGCTGTGGAAGTCAATATAATCAAGAGTGAAGTAGAACTCTCTCTCTCTTTTTTTTTTTTCTACCATGTTATTGACTTGTTTATTGTTTACTCCATGTGTAACTCTGTGTTGTCTGTTCACACTGCTATGCTTTATCTTGGCCAGGTCGCAGTTGCAAATGAGAACTTGTTCTCAACTAGCCTACCTGGTTAAATAAAGGTGAAATAAAATAAAATAAAAACTGAGGTACTTCCTCCCTCCCTGTCTCTCTATAGGTGATGCCATCCGTGGGAAATACGCCGGCATTGACCAAAATGGCTTTGGCTTCAGCACAAACGACAAGGACAATGACGGCTGCTCACCCTGCATCTTTGGCGACATCGCCGAGAACGAGTGCAGCTTCTCTGAGGGAGGAGGAGGGTGGTGGTACAGTCGCTGTGGCTCTGCCAGCCTAAACGGAGACTGGCACCCCGCCGGCGAACACATCGGCTGGGCCTCCGGCCTCCACTGGGAGACCTGGAAAGGACCTGCCCCATACTCGGCCCGAGCCAGCCGCATGATGATCAAGTCTGTGTGGAAGAAGATTATTACAGCAAACTAATACGAAAACAAATCATGAAACTATTTCGTAAACTGAAATAAAACAATTAAGGCAAGGTTTGACAAACAAACCTATACTGAAACTACGATCTTTAACTTACTAAAATAAAAACACTGGACCAGTTAAGGTCTATAAGTCCAACATGGTCAGAGCCACCATGTTTCCAGTGAAGACAAAATACCATGTGGACATTTTATTTGTTACACTGCAACAATTATGCATATCTAATGTGAACAGTTTAAATAGTTTGACATAACTTATAGTTTGGAATGTTGATATTGCATGCGTGTTCAAATATAATTATCTTTAGAACATTTGTTTAGCACACACTTAGCCCATACATACTTAGCCCAAGTTCAGACACCATTAGTTTGCCCTGTAAACATGCTTGAATTCACACATTCAAAGCTCTGTGTTTAAAGTGAAATAAAAAGTTGTACTTATTGCATATTAAATGGTTTCTCATCATACAGTAAATAGGTTGTTGTTCTCCTACCCTAGAAGCCTGGTTTCTAGCTTTGATTGAATAGGGATATTTAGCTTTGTTACACATTGCTACATTAATCCCAGGGCTCACTTGAAAAAGAGATCTCAATGTGACTGATCATGGTTAAATAAAGCATAAAAAGAATAAAAGAATGAAGGCTTCAACTTTAATGAACAGATTATGATTAACAAATCAACATGCCCTGTTGTGCCTACTACAACTCTTTGAACATGATGTAACATTTCAGATAAAGCAGAACAATTAGAAGAAATTAGTCTTCGTCAACAATTTAATTTCTGTTTCAAATAAAAGCAGCCCACTTTGTCACCTGTAGGAGTCTCACTCAGCATTCCTGTGATTTCTTTACACACTGTCCTGAAGAGATAATTACGCACACGCACATGCACACACACACACACAAAGAGGTATTGTAACATGTATTGCTATTTTTATTATGATGTATTATATTGAGGTATTAACCCAGAATAACCCAGAATGAGGACTAAATGGACTAACAGACTTGGAACATTCTCAAGTGGTCATGTCTTGTGTCTTTAGACTTACCTTCGTTCTTTTTCTCCTCTTTCTCTTTCTTCCCGGAGGACTTTGTCATCCGGCTGCTCCTTCCATCGCACAGATGCACCTCCATCTCTCTTGGTGATCTCTGCCTGTATCTAAAAACAACATGGACGACAAATGCTGTATAAAGATGTGATCCACAGGAAAGTATCTGATGGCCATTTCCTCATTTGTATAAGTGTTGTCACATGTCTGAGAGGTATTCTTTCCCTTCATTGATTAGGCTACTGTACAACGCTGTCAAAGAGCCATAGCAAATCTATAGCAAAGATCCAAAGTTCCTCCCTGAAACCTCTCCTCCCACCTGTCTGAGAATTTGCTCTTTCACCAGAGGGTCATTAAGATCAACTCCTGGAGGTACTTTCAGAAACATCTTCACCATGCTTACATTTATTCATTAGTGCACACCGTAGCAAAAAGTTTTGCAACAGAAAACGAAAACAAACGTTTCTTATACCCTTTGAAAGTAACTCAAATCAAATTTATTTATATAGCCCTTCTTACATCAGCTGATATATCAAAGCGCTGTACAGAAACCCAGCCTAAAACCCCAAACAGCAAGCAATGCAGGTGTAGAAGCACGGTGGATAGGAAAAACTCCCTAGAAAGGCCAAAACCTAGGAAGAAACCTAGAGAGGAACTGCCTCTTAACTGCCTCTCATTCCGTATCATGTCCCGTAATCTTTTCAATGGGATTGACGATTATATCATAACATTTGTGAAAATGCAGTAATTTAAGATATATACAGTACCAGTCAAAAGGTTGGACACGCCTACTCATTTCAGGGCTTTTCTTTATATTTTTTGTTTTCTACATTGTAGAATTATACTGAAGACATCAAAAAAAAGAAATAACACATATGGAGTCATGAAATAAGCAAAAAAGTGTTAAACAAATCAAAATATATTTTATATTTGAGATTCTTCAAAGTAGCCACCCTTTGCCTTGATGACAGCTTTGCACACTCTTGGCATTCTCTCAACTAGTTTCATGAGGTAGTCACCTGGAATGCATTTTAATTAACAGGTGTGCCTTGTTAAAAGTACATTTGTGGAATTTCTTAACCTTCTTAATGCGTTTGAGCCAATCAGTTGTGTTGTGACAAGGTAGGGGTGGTATACAGAAGATAGCCCTATTTGGTAAAAGACCAAGTCCATTTTATGGCAAGAACAGCTCAAATAAGCAAAGAGAAACGACAGTCCATCATTACTTTAAGACATGAAGATCAGTTCATCCGGAAAATGTCAAGAACTTTTAAAGTTTCTTCAAGTGCAGTCGCAAAAGTTGTCTCTATCTTCTTGCCGTTTGTGCTGTTGTCTGTGCCCAATAATGTTTGTATCATGTTTTGTGCTGCTACCAAGTTGTGTTGCTACCATGTTGTTGTCATGTTGTATTTCTACCATGCTGTGTTGTCATGTGTTGCTGCCTTGCTATGTTGTTGTCTTAGGTCTCTATTTATGTAGTGTTGTGTTGTCTCTCTTGTCGTGATGTGTGTTTTGTCCTATATTTATATTTAATAAAAATATATATTTTTAATCCCAGGCCTTTTACCTTTTGGTAGGCCGTCATTGTAAATAAGAATTTGTTCTTAACTGACTTGCCTAGTTAAATAAAGGTTAAATAAAATAAAAATACCCATAAAGTGCTATGATGAAACTGGCTCTCATCAGGATTGCCACATGAAAGGAAGACCCTCTGTTGCAGAGGATAAATTCAGCAGAATAACTGCACCTCAGATTGCAGCCCAAATAAATGTTTCAGAGTTCAAGTAACAGACAAATCTCAATATCAACTGTTCAGAAGAAACTGTGTGAATCAGGCCTTCATGGTCGAATTGCTGCAAAGAAACCAATTCTAAAGGACACCAATAAGAAGAAGAGACTTGCTTGGGCCAAGAAACACAAGCAATGAACAATTACAAATCCGTCCTTTGGTGTGATGAGTACAAATTGGAGATTTTTGGTTCCAACCGCCGTATCTTTGTGAGACGCAGAATAGGTGAACGGATAATCTCTGCATATGTGGTTCCCAACGTGAAGCATGGAGGAGGAGGTGTGAGGGTGCTTTGCTGGTGACACTGTCGGTGATTTATTCAGAATTCAATGCACATTTAACCAGCCATTGCTATAACAGCATTCTGCAGCGATACGCCATCCCATCTGGTTTGCGCTTAGTGGGATTATAATTTGTTTTTCAACAGGACAATGACCCAACACACCTCCAGGCTGTGTAAGGGCTATTTGACCAAGGAGAGTGATGGAGTGCTGCATAAGATGACCTGGCCTCCACAATCACCCAACCTCAACCCAATTGAGATGGTTTTGGATTAGTTGGACTGCAGAGAGAAGGAAAAGCAGCCAACATGTGCTCAGCCTATGTGGGAACTCCTTCAAGACTGTTTGAAAAGCATTCCAGGTCAAGCTGGTTGAGAGAATGCCAAGATTGTGCAAAGTTGTCATCAAGGCAAAGGGTGGCTACTTTGAAGAATCTAACCAAACACTTTTTTGGTTACTACATGATTCCACGTGTTATTTTATAGTTTCCATGTCTTCATTATTATTTTACAATGTAGAAAATAGTGCAAATAAAGAAAAACCCCTGAATGAGTAGGTGTGTCCAAATGTTTGAGTGTGTCACGATCGTGTGGAGGAGAGACGGACCAAGGCGCAGCGGGATATGAATACATCTTCTTTTATTAGAAGAGGAAAAACACGAAAACGAACACTACACAAAACAAAACAACAAACGACCGTGAAGCTACAAACGAAAGTGCACACACAAGCTACTTACGTTCAACATAGACAATTACCCACAAACACCTAAAGCCTATGGCTACCTTAAATATGGCTCCCAATCAGAGACAACAATAACCAGCTGTCTCTGAGAACCAAATCAAGCAACCATAGACTTTCCTAAACACCTACACTCAACCATAGACATACCTAGACACATACACTCAACACAAACCCATACACTACAACCAACACCCCCTATACCATATAATCACCCAAAACACACACATACCCCATGTCACACCCTGACCTAACTAAAATAATAAAGAAAACAAGTAATACTAAGGCCAGGGCGTGACAGTACCCCCCCCAAAAGGTGCGGACTCCGGCCGCAAAACCTGACATATAAAGGGAGGGTCCGGGGTGGGCCCTAATATGGCGGCGGCTCGGGTGCGGGACGTGGCCCCCACTCCAGCATTGTCAATATCCGCTTCGGTGTCTCTGGTAGATCCTGGCTGACTCAGCAGATCCCGGCTGACTGGCGGATTCAGCCGATCCCGGCTGACGGGCGACTCTGGCTGCCCATGGCTGGCGGGCGACTCTGGCTGCCCATGGCTGGCGGGCGACTCTGGCTGCCCATGGCTGGCGGGCGACTCTGGACGCCCATGGCTGGCGGGCGACTCTGGACGCTCATGGCAGGCTGACGGCTCTGGACGCTCATGGCAGGCTGGCGGCTCTGGACGCTCATGGCAGGCTGGCGGCTCTGGCAGATCCTGTCTGGTTGGCGGCTCTGGCAGATCCTGTCTGGTTGGCGGCTCTGGCAGATCCTGTCTGGTTGGCGGCTCTGGCAGATCCTGTCTGGTTGGCGGCTCTGGCAGATCCTGTCTGGTTGGCGGCTCTGGCAGATCCTGTCTGGTTGGCGGCTCTGGCAGATCCTGTCTGGTTGGCGGCTCTGGCAGATCCTGTCTGGTTGGCGGCTCTGGCAGATCCTGTCTGACGAATGGCTCTGACGGCTCGGGACAGACGGGCGGCTCTAATGGCTCGGGACAGACGGATGGCTCAGACGGCACTGGGCAGACGGATGGCTCAGACGGCACTGGGCAGACGGATGGCTCAGACGGCGCTGGGCAGACGGATGGCTCAGACGGCGCTGGGCAGACGGATGGCTCAGACGGCGCTGGGCAGACGGATGGCTCAGACGGCGCTGGGGAGACGGATGGCTCAGACGGCGCTGGGGAGACGGATGGCTCAGACGGCGCTGGGGAGACGGATGGCTCAGACGGCGCTGGGGAGACGGATGGCTCAGACGGCGCTGGGGAGACGGATGGCTCAGACGGCGCTGGGGAGACGGATGGCTCAGACGGCGCTGGGGAGACGGATGGCTCAGACGGCGCTGGGGAGACGGATGGCTCAGATGGCGCTGGGGAGACGGATGGCTCTGGCCGGATGAGGCGCACTGTAGGCCTGGTGCGTGGTGCCGGAACTGGTGGTACCGGGCTGGAGACACGCATCTCAAGGCTAGTGCGGGGAGAAGGAACAGGGCATACTGGACCCTGGATACGCACATTAGGCCTAGTGCATGGTGCCGGCACTGGTGGTACCGGGCTGGGGACACGCACTTCAAGGCTAGTGCGGGGAGCAGCAACAGGATGCACAGGACTCTGGAGACGCACAGGAGACTTGGTGCGTGGCGTAGGCACAGGTGATAATGGGCGGGAGACACGCACCATTGGACAAGTGCGTGGAGGAGGAACAGGGCTCTGGAGACACACTGGAAGCCTGGTGCGTGGTGTAGGCACTGGTGGAACTGGACTGGGGCGGGGAGGTGGCGCCGGAAATACCGGACCGTGCAGGCATACTGACTCCCTTGAGCACCGAGCCTGCCCAACCTTACCTGGTTGAATGGTCCCCGTCGCCCGCCCAGTGCGGGGAGGTGGAATAACCCGCACCGGGCTATGTAGGCGAACCGGGGACACCATGCGTAAGGCTGGTGCCATGTAAGCCGGCCCGAGGAGACGCACTGGAGACCAGACGCGTTGAGCCGGCTTCATGGCACCTGGCTCAATGCCCAATCTAGCCCTACCAGTGCAGGGAGGTGCACCGGGCTATGAACACGTACAGGAGACACCGTGCGCTCTACTGCGTAACACGGTGTCCGCCCGTACTCCCGCTCTCCACGGTTAGCCTGGGAAGTGGGCGCAGGTCTCCTACCTGCCCTCGGCCCACTACCTCTAAGCCCCCCCCCAAGATATTTTTGGGTTGTACTTGCGGGCTTCCAGCCTTGCCTCCGTGCTGCCTCCTCATATCGCCTCCTCTCGGCTTTCGCTGCCTCTAGCTCTTCACGAGGGAGGCGATATTCTCCCGGTTGTGCCCAAGGTCCCTTTCCATCCAAAATCTCCTCCCATGTCCATGAATCCTTTGTTCCTTGCTCCTGTTGCCACTGATCACGCTGCTTGATCCTTGTTTGGTGGGTAATTCTGTCACGATCGTGTGGAGAAGAGACGGACCAAGGCGCAGCGGGATATGAATACATCTTCTTTTATTAGAAGAGGAAAAACACGAAAACGAACACTACACAAAACAAAACAAAACAACAAACGACCGTGAAGCTACAAACGAAAGTGCACACACAAGCTACTTACGTTCAACATAGACAATTACCCACAAACACCTAAAGCCTATGGCTACCTTAAATATGGCTCCCAATCAGAGACAACAATAACCAGCTGTCTCTGATTGAGAACCAAATCAGGCAACCATAGACTTTCCTAAACACCTACACTCAACCATAGACATACCTAGACACATACACTCAACACAAACCCATACACTACAACCAACACCCCCTATACCATATAATCACCCAAAACACACACATACCCCATGTCACACCCTGACCTAACTAAAATAATAAAGAAAACAAGTAATACTAAGGCCAGGGCGTGACAGAGTGGTACTGTATATATAATTCTAGTTGTGTTGGTGGATGGCCAGATGGCTTTTGTAAAGTTTTAGCCCTGAAGACCATTCAAAACAAACGACAAGGCTTCTTCCTCGAAAACAACGCATCACTTGCATAGCGTGTTGGACAAATTCAAACAGCTCTGCTCTTTCTGGTTCTAATGAATAGGACCCATGATAGTAGTCCAAAAGAGAAGGAAAAGCTGCGGAATGTGTCTTTATAACGATCTTCAGATAAAAATTAGGTGGGGGTGCTTACCTTTTTCCTTGCAGTCTTTAAGGGTGTAGCCTGAAACTTTGTCTTCTAAGTGTATCACATTCATTGCCCT
Source organism: Salvelinus alpinus (assembly GCF_045679555.1). Taxonomy (NCBI): domain Eukaryota; kingdom Metazoa; phylum Chordata; class Actinopteri; order Salmoniformes; family Salmonidae; genus Salvelinus; species Salvelinus alpinus. Next base: position 17,370,825 of record NC_092122.1, read on the forward strand.
GCCACCAGCTGAGCCCTTCAGATAGCACTCCTGTTGACTTTGTGAGAAGATCAACATTTAGTTAGACTTTATCTTTTGATTATGTTGATATCTGTTGCATATGAAAGTTTGAGTAATTGCTAACTCAGTCACGTGGTAAATTCGTTGTTGAGGTTATGAAGTGCAGCTGGAGATTCCTTTTCATGGTTTACGAACTACTATGATCAGTGGTAATGGTAGCAGCATAAAATTACATACAGAATGATTAGAATGCACAATGAGATTCTAACAACAGAATCATCCATATTGGTAAAGAAAGGTTTTAATTCTAGAAACAGATCAAATATGGTAAAACATTGTATAAAACAATGGATTTGTAGATATATTGTAATTTGATAGGATATCTGTGGGTACCAGTAACAGTTATAAAAACTACACTACCAGCTGTGCCATTGGAATGTTGTATATTTCAATTGAACATGTCTACCTGTGAAATACTGACTGGTATCAAGTTGGGTGCAGCTCTGTTGACATTGGTTTGCATTTGGGCTTGCAAAGTTCTTAACGCCATTATAAATTAAACAAACATCTTTCAGGAGCTCCCTCGCACAACCTTTGTGACAAAGAAAAGTAAAACAGTTCAGGCAAGTCAGCCAGGTCGCAAGCCTCAGACTGCGCTATTTGACTTCTGACCAAGGTAGTTTTACATCAGGAGGCAGTATGACAGTTCGTCCACCAGAGGGCTGCTGAGCAGGTGTTAGCACGTGATCAGGTCTAATGGTGTAACTTCTCCCTTAACAATAGCCCCGACCCTGACCAAGTTGAGTCCTTGCCTAAACTTCACCAAATCTGGGTTATTGCGTCATTGAAGTCATCAATGTGATGAGCTATTGTCATTATTTTGACCAGGCAAGTCAATTCTATTGATGATTCAACATTCCACAATCTGACATTTGCGGCTGTTGGACAAAAGTCTAGTATCGCAGTGAGTTGATGGTAAATATACTGTTTGTGACAACTGTCAGTGACACAAGCAACAATAAAGGCAAACACATACTTAGAAAGGGAGTACTTTCCCTGGACCAGAATTTAAGGACATTGACTTAAAACCACTTGCCATTAACTATTTTCAGATGGTAGGTCATTGGGTTTGGTGATGCACTGGTCATGCAGCAGTAGGTCCCGTCGTCTGCTGGCTTCACATTTGAAAGGGTGAGGTCTACCTCTCCAATGCTCAGGTCTCCTCTGAGGCTGTATTTGTCAGGGTGTGTCGGGCCAAAAATGATGTCAGGTCCGGATACCTCCACTATTGGTTCAACGCACCAAAACCAATTACTACATTTTCTGCTCCAGCAAGCATTACACATGTCAGAGTTTTTGCAGAGCAGAGTCACAGAGGATCCATCCCATACTAGAACAGCTGTGTTGGACACTGAGGATAAATCTGTGGGAAGAGCATCCACAGAGCAATTCAAACCATAAGACCACCAAACATTCACAAATCACTATACAGATGTAGGATCTTAATTTCACCCATATTGTCACAGCAAAATAATCCTGCAGCAACAGGATTTGAACGTTTAGTCCATAATGTTGCTTGAACAGTGGTTATACGCTTTTAGCTGGCCAAAAGTAGGCTACATGAAAAGTGCAATACTGTTAATATAATCGTGTGTTAGTGCAGGTTTTCAGTGAATCTCTGCATTTCCTGCGATGCAGCAAACTTCTTAGACTTAACTTACCCAGCAGAAGAGTAGTGAACAGCATGAACTGAAACATGCTGGCTGTGAGTGAGGAAGAAGGCCAAGTCAGTTTAGCATCATGAACAAGAAACCATGGGAATTTGGTAGAAACAAGGAGTCAGTCATGTGAATTGCTAAACATTCTGATACAACTCCATATTTCCTAGGTCATAAAGACAGATAAACTATAAACAGGCATGGCATATGTAACTGTACAGCTTATAACTGGACATTCATTTCCTTATAACACATTGGAGAGTGCAATAAATGTAACTCACAAGGAAAGATAACACAATAATGAAAGCTCAATTTGATTATCTTTTCCTATTGATGGCATTACCTGCAAAAATAGTGATTTGCATAGCTGCACCATAGCTGCATTACAAGCTTCTTGTTGGTTGGTTGAATAGGCAAAAATGTGTCAATGCACCCTATTTTTTTCACAAACCAACAATGGGTTTTCATGGTTTGCCTTATCTGTAATTGAAGTAACTCAAATCGAAACAAAAATAGGCAGTACAAACTTTTGCTAACTTTAGCTATCGCTAGCTAACAATCAATGGTAGTTGAGCAACCGGATTCATTTTTTAACCTTTTACTACAGTGGGCTAAATCAGGGTCACACAAAGTGATTATTGGTAGTCAAACAAATCTACTTTGAAACAAAAGTATACACTTCACACATGGTTATGGGCTTAAAAAGAAGACACCTGTACCATGTCAGATATAGAGTTGAAATGTACTGAACTTTGAGTTTGCATCTCAATATTACACTTCATATACATCACAGAAGACTGAAATATAACAAAACTGTTAGAAACACCGGTTTTTCGTTGGGTATGGAGTGATAGATGTGCAGATGATGATGTGCAAGTAGAAATAGTGGTGTGCAAAAGAGCAAAAAAAGTAAATAAAAACAATATGGGGATGAGGTAGGTAGTTGGATGGGCTATTTACAGATGGGCTGTGTACAGCTGCAGCGATTGGTAAGCTGCTCAGATATCTGAAGCTTAAAATTAGTGAGGGAGATATAAGTCTCCAACTTCAGCGATTTTCGCAATTACTTTCAGTCACTGACAGCAGAGATCTTCGAAGGAACGGCGGCCAAATGGGGTGTTGGCTTTGGGGATGACCAGTGAGATATACCTGCTGGAGCGCATGCTACGGGTAGGTGTTGTTATGGTGACCAGTGAGCTGAGATAAGGCGGAGTTTATATGCTGCTGATCAGCACAAAACACACCCACCACCCGCAAAGCCCATACTTAGATACAGTGGGGAGAACAAGTATTTGATACACTGCCGATTTTGCAGGTTTTCCTACTTACAAAGCATGTAGAGGTCTGTAATTTTTATCATAGGTACACTTCAACTATGAGAGACGGAATCTAAAACAAAAATCCAGAAAATCACATTGTATGATTTTTAAGTAATTAATTTGCATTTTATTGCATGACATAAGTATTTGATACATCAGAAAAGCAGAACTTAATATTTGGTACAGAAACCTTTGTTTGCAATTACAGAGATCATACGTTTCCTGTAGTTCTTGACTAGGTTTGCACACACTGCAGCAGGGATTTTGGCCCACTCCTCCCTACAGATCTTCTCCAGATCCTTCAGGTTTCGGGGCTGTCGCTGGGCAATACGGAGTTTCAGCTCCCTCCAAAGATTTTCTATTGGGTTCAGGTCTGGAGACTGGCTAGGCCACTCCAGGACCTTGAGATGCTTCTTACGGAGCCACTCCTTAGTTGCCATGGCTGTGTGCTTTGTGTCGTTGTCATGCTGGAAGACCCAGCCACGACCCATCTTCAATGCTCTTACTGAGGGAAGGAGGTTGTTGGCCAAGATCTCGCGATACATGGCCCCATCCATCCTCCCCTCAATACGGTGCAGTCGTCCTGTCCCCTTTGCAGAAAAGCATCCCCAAAGAATGATGTTTCCATCTCCATGCTTCACGGTTGGGATGGTGTTCTTGGGGTTGTACTCATACTTCTTCTTCCTCCAAACACGGCGAGTGGAGTTAGACCAAAAAGCTCTATTTTTGTCTCATCAGACCACATGACCTTCTCCCATTCCTCCTCTGGATCATCCAGATGGTCATTGGCAAACTTCAGACAGGCCTGGACATGCACTGGCTTAAGCAGGGGGACCTTGCGTGCGCTGCAGGATTTTAATCCATGACGGCGTAGTGTGTTACTAATGGTTTTCTTTGAGACTGTGGTCCCAGCTCTCTTCAGGTCATTGACCAGGTCCTGCCGTGTAGTTCTGGGCTGATCCCTCACCTTCCTCATGATCATTGATGCCCCACGAGGTGAAATCTTGCATGGAGCCCCAGACCGAGGGTGATTGCCCGTCATCTTGAACTTCTTCCATTTTCTAATAATTGCGCCAACAGTTGTTTCCTTCTCACCAAGCTGCTTGCCTATTGTCCTGTAGCCCATCCCAGCCTTGTGCAGGTCTACAATTTTATCCCTGATGTCCTTACACAGCTCTCTGGTCTTGGCCATTGTGGAGAGGTTGGAATCTGTTTGATTGAGTGTGTGGACAGGTGTCTTTTATACAGGTAACGAGTTCAAACAGGTGCAGTTAATACAGGTAATGAGTGGAGAACAGGAGGGCTTCTTAAAGAAAAACTAACAGGTCTGTGAGAGCCGGAATTCTTACTGGTTGGTAGGTGATCAAATACTTATGTCATGCAATAAAATGCAAATTAATTATTTAAAAATCATACAATGTGATTTTCTGGATTTTTGTTTTAGATTCCGTCTCTCACAGTTGAAGTGTACCTATGATAAAAATTACAGACCTCTACATGCTTTGTAAGTAGGAAAACCTGCAAAATCGGCAGTGTATCAAATACTTGTTCTCCCCACTGTATGTTGCTCAACCACATCCTTGTTTGTTTTTACACCCACTTACATTTACATTACATTTAAGTCATTTAGCAGACGCTCTTATCCAGAGCGACTTACAAATTGGTGCATTCACCTTATGATATCCAGAGGAACAACCACTTTACAATAGTGCATCTAACTCTTTTAAGGGGGGGGGGGGGGGGGGGTTAGAAGGATTACTTTATCCTATCCTAGGTATTCCTTAAAGAGGTGGGGTTTCAGGTGTCTCCGGAAGGTGGTGATTGATTCCGCTGACCTGGCGTCGTGAGGGAGTTTGTTCCACCATTGGGGTGCCTCTCCCTGGATACTAAATGGGAACAAATTATCACAACTATAGCACAGTGAATACGGTTATTTTATATACACTCCCATCCATATGTATTTTTGAGAGTGAAGCGAAGCTCTCACATTTGGCTCTATACACCACCATTTTGTATTTGAGATAAAATGTTTAATACGAGGTGACAGTACGGAATTCAGCTTTTGAGGTTATTTTCTTACATTTCTGTTTTACTGTTTAGAAATGAATGCACTTTATTTATCTAGCCTTCCCATTTAAGTAAATCATAAGTATTTGGATAAATTCACTCCAAGTGTATTAAAGTATTCAAAAGTCCAGTATTTGGTCCCATATTCCTTGCACTCAATGACTACATCAAGCTCGCGACCCACAAACTGGTTACATGTATTTGCAGTTTGTTTCGGTTGTGTTTCGGGATTGTATTTCTCCCAATAGGAAATGGATGGTGAATAATAGGAAGATGGACAAAGAATAGAGTTTAATTATTAATTAACATATTGAAATATGCACATCACACAGAGACATTGATGAAGATAAGTGTATTATTCCCAGTAGGCACCGACTGGTGCAGTACGTCCATGGAGGTTGAGTGTTTAGTTGATCTTTAAGACAGTAACTAGAGGAGGATGGCACTAACGGGAGGTTACCAATAAGGCGGGCATACCTTTGTACTCTATACCTCTTTATGCTACACAGTGCCTTCGGAAAGTATTCAGACCCCTTGATTTTTTCCACATTTTGTTAGGTTACAGCCTTATTCTAAAATTGACGATATAGTTTTTTTCCTCATCAATCTACACACAATACCTCATAATGACAAAGACAAACAGGTTTTTAATTTTTTATAAAAACAAAAAAAATACAGAAATATCACATTTACATAAGTATTCAGACCCTTTACTCAGTACTTTGTTGAAGCACCTTTGTCAGCAATTACAGCCTCGAGTCTTCTTGGATATGACGCTACAAGCTTGGCACACCTGTATTTGGGGAGTTTCTCCCATTCTTCTCTGCAGATCCTCTCAAGCTCTATCAGGTTGGATGGGGAGCGTCTCTGCACAGCTATTTTCAGGTCTCTCCAGAGATGTTAGATCGGGTTCAAGTCCGGGCTCTGGCTGGGCCACTCAAGGACATTAAGAGACTTGTCCCGAAGCAACTCCTGAGTTGTCTTGGCTGTGTGTTTAGGGTCGTTGTCCTGTTGGAAGGTGAACCTTCGCCCCAGTCTGAGATACTGAGCGCTCTGGAGCAGGTTTTCATCAAGGATCTCTATACTTTGCTCCGTTCATCTTTGCCTCGATCCTGACTGTTCTCCCAGTCCCTGCCGCTGAAAAACACCCCACAGCATGATGCTGCCACCACCGTAGGAATGGTGCCAGTTTTCCTCCAGACGTGACACCTCGCATTCAGGCCAGAGTTGAATCTTGGTTTCATCAGAACACAGAATCTTGTTTTCATGGTCTGAGTCTTTAGGTGCCTTTTGGCAAACTCCAAGCAGGCTGTCATGTGCCTTTTACTGAGGAGTGGCATCCGTCTGGGCACTCTACCATAAAGGTCTGATTGGTGGAGTGCTCGAGAGATGTTTGTCCTTCTGGAAGGTGCTCCCATCTCCACAGAGGAACTCTGTGACCATCGGGTTCTTGGTCACCTCCCTGACCAAGGTCCTTCTCCCCCGATTGCTCAGACTTGCCTGGCTGGCCAGCTCCAGGACCTTATATAGTCAGGTGTGTGCCTTTCCAAATCATGTCCAATCAATTGAATTTACCACAGGTGGAGTCCAATCAGGTTGTAAAAACATCTCAAGGATGGAAACAGGATGCACCTTAGCTCAATTTCGAGTCTCATAGCAAAGGGTCTGAATACTTATGTAAATAAGGTATTTCTGTTTTTGTTTTTTATACATTTCCTAACATTTCTCAAAACCTGTTTTCATTTTGTCATTATTGGGTATTGTGTGTAGATTGTTAAATATTTTTATTTATTTAATCCATTTGAGAATAAGGCTGTAACGTAACAAAATGTGGAAAAATTCAAGGTGTGAGAATACTTTCCGAAGGCCCTGTATATAACTCGATTCCATAGTTCTGTGTGTGTGTGTGTGTGTGTGTGTGTGTGTGTGTGTGTGTGTGTGTGTGTGTGTGTGTGTGTGTGTGTGTGTGTGTGTGTGTGTGTGTGTGTGTGTGTGTGTGTGTGTGTGTGTGTGTCAGTCACCAGATGTCAACCCAATTGAACACTTACAGGAGATTGTGGAGCGCCACCTAAAACAGGTGTCTCCGGAAGGTGGTGATTGACTCCAGGTCAGCGGAGTCAATCACCACCTTCCGGAGACACCTGAAACCCCACCTCTTTAAGGAATACCTAGGATAGGATAAAGTAATCCTTCTAACCCCCCCCCCCCCTTAAAAGAGTTAGATGCACTATTGTAAAGTGGGGTTTCCACTGGATATCATAAGGTGAATGCACCAATTTGTAAGTCGCTCTGGATAAGAGCGTCTGCTAAATGACTTAAATGTAAATGTAAATGTAAAACAGCGGTTTCCACCACCATCAACAAAACACCAAATTATGGAATTTCTCGTGGAAGAATGGTGTCGCATCCCTCCAATAGTTCCAGACACTAGTAGAATCTATGCCAAGGCACATTGAAAGTGTTCTGGCAGCCTGTGGTGGCCCATCACCCTATTAAGGCATTTTATCTGGTTGTTTCCTATATTTTGGCAGTTAGCTGTATATCACCCTCTAGTGGAAAATGTAGTTACCAGATGAAAGCAAATTCTTAGTGGGCATCTAGCATTGCTTTCACCTGGGTCATATTCATTAGTGCACACCGTAGCAAAACGTTTTGTAACCGAAAAGGAAAACAAGTGTTTCTTATTGGACAAATTTAATGAATACGGCCTAGTGAATAGATTATTTTTCTACATTAAAATGTTTGGTCCATTTTATCAAGAGCGACTTACAGTAGTGAGTGCATGGCATTATTCTTACTTTTTTTGTACTGGTCCCCCATGGGAATCGAACCCACAACCCAGGTGTTACAAGCACCATGCTCTGCCAACTGAGCCACATGGGACCCCTACAATACAATCCTGTTATCTTTTCTAAGAGCAGATGAGGGCTAGAAAACGAGGAGAGGAAGCCACTGTAAACTGTTGAAATGTACCCAGATTTCTTTTACCTGTACTGTGCTTCAGATCAGTGAAGAGTGCAGGAGAGAAGACAGATCCCCTTTGTGAAGAAGAAGCCACTACAGACTATTGAGATGCACCCTATATGTGGGGGGACCATGGCTAGAATGAATCCAACTTATGTCAAAAGTAGTTTTGTTGTGCATTTTAGCTAATCTCTAACCCTTTTCCTAACCTTAGCTTGTTTATCATAACCTGCTACGTTAATTCTCCTAAACTGCTGCATAATTTCTCCTAATCTGCTTCGAAAAGTCAAATCTGACGTTAATTTGTCAAAAGCAGGATCCCTCCTAGCCATGACCGGGGTCCAGGGTTTGCTTACACCTGTTTAGTTCTTTAAAATCATTGCAGTCAGATGAAGGAAGGCTGATATGGACGTGGTGGACGTGGTGAGTTATGACAATCACGAAATCTGACATTGCAAAATAGGCACTTTCCTACTTTTGCATGCAGCAGGCCAGGTACGTCTACTTCTGTGCGTGCTCAGGCGCACGCTCCCTCGACTTTATCAGGACAGAGAACATGCTCATTGCTCACGGAGCACTCCAAACAAAAGGCAATGAACAAATATTTGACAGAACTTGTAATTGTTATGAAATTAACCAAAACTTGTTTCTCACTAGTGTAGGAGGTTGTGAACTCAACACCGCAAACAACATAATGAGCACAGTAAATGACTGTAATTAATACATGCATTAACAGAAATTAATGTAAATGGCATGGGATTAACGGTACATTTACAAGGCCTACTGGTGACATATGTAATTGGCAATCGAAGAGCAATCAAAGCAATCGAAGAGCAAACAATTCACACAATGAAACAACGAATGCACAAGAATTAGCGAGAGACAGCTGAGCGCATTCTGGAGAGCTGAGTGCATGCATTCTAGAGAGACTAGCCATATCTTCGCCACACATCCAGTGCTTGACTTGGACTAAAATAGATTTCGGTTCTCATTTTTGGTGCAGGGGTACTGTTTATATAAACTTTTTTTTTAGCTAATATTTTATAAGAGGTGCAGGAACTCAAGCAGTAGAAAATGTAAGGTTCTGGTACTCAGTTCTGGTGAGCTCCTGCCCAAGTCAAGCACTGCACACACCCCTCCTCTACTTCTTGTTGCAACATTTTAAATGCTTATCACTGACAGCCGCAACTCAATCATGTAGTCACTCTGTTTTCATTAATATATAATCTGGGTCTAGTGTTGAACATCCAAAACATTTTCAGAAATACAGCTCAATCACCAAGGAGATAAGATAGCATTTGTGTGTAACATAAATTACATAGTTTATTTACAAAAAAATACATTTACAAAAAAACACACCCCAATTTGACATACCAGGTATCAAGCAGAAACGGACTTGAAAAATAAAACTACATTTGGTGCCCATCAATATTACAAACTTACAGTATCATATTTATGCTCATATAAATTCAGCAAAAAAAGAAACGTCCCTTTTTCAGGACCCTGTCTTTCAAAGATAATTCATAAAAATCCAAATAACTTCACAGATCTTCATTGTAAAGGGTTTAAACACTGTTTCCCATGCTTGTTCAATGAACCATAAACAATGAATGAACATGCACCTGTGGAACGGTCATTAAGACACTAACAGCTTACAGACGGTAGGCAATTAAGGTCACAGTTATGAAAACTTAGGACACTAAAGAGGCCTTTCTACTGACTCTGAAAAACACCAAAAGAAAGATGCCCAGGGTCCCTGATCATCTGCGTGAACGTGCCTTAGGCATGCTGCAAGGAGGAATGAGGACTGCAGATGTGGCCAGGGCAATAAATTGCAATGTCCGTACTGTGAGACACCTAAGACCGCGCTACAGGGAGAGAGGAAGGACAGCTGATCGTCCTCGCAGTGGCAGACCATGTGTAACAACACCTGCACAGGATCGGTACATCCAAACATCACACCTGCGGGACAGGTACAGGATGGCAAAAACAACTGCCCGAGTTACACTAGGAACACACAATCCCTCCATCAGTGCTCAGACTGTCCACAATAGGCTGAAAGAGGCTGGACTGAGGGCTTGTAGGCCTGCTGTAAGGCAGGTCCTCACCAGACATCACCAGCAACAGTGCTCTTCACTTTTGTCTCACCAGGGGTGATGGTTGGATTCGCGTTTATCGTCGAAGGAATGAGCGTTACACCGAGGCCTGAACTCTGGAGAGGGATCGATTTGGAGGTGGAGGGTCCGTCATTGTCTGGGTCGGCGTGTCACAGCATGATCGGACTGAGCTTGTTGTCATTGCAGGCTCATCCTGACATGACCCTCCAGCATGACAATGCCACCAGCCATACTGCTCATTCTGTGCGTGATTTCCTACAAGACAAGAATGTCAGTGTTCTGCCATGGCCAGCGAAGATCCCGGATCTCAATCCCATTAAGCACGTCTGGGACCTGTTGGATCAGAGGGTGAGGGCTAGGGCCATTCCCCCCAGAAATGTCCGGGAACTTACAGGTGCCTTGGTGGAAGAGTGGGGTAACATCTCACAGCAAGATGTATATGTTCATACAAATATTTACAAATGTTAAGTTTGCTGAAAATAAACACAGTTGACAGTGAGAAGAATTTTTTTTTTTGCTGAGTTTATATTATGTTAACTAATAGCAAAGAAACATTTTGGAATTGGCCTAATCAAGAACAAATAAAGTCTGTGTGACATGATACCCTTTGGATTTATCATTTTAGAATGTCAGTGTACTAGCTTGTACACAGTGCAGGTTTTAATCATGACCAGAGGGACCGCCTAAATGGCAAATTATCCCTGGTAGATTTAAAACAGCATAATTCTGCTGTTCTGGTGAGAACTGGCTAAATGTTCACAAACTCATCCATGTTGGGGAGCGTGCCCTCCTTGACTCAACACTGAGAATTCTGCCGTGACTTAACCTGTCATCAACCATTGTTGTCCTAAGGTGGGTCAGTTTTAAAGCTGAGAAGCTTCTCTCGCAAGAAGCACTGCTGGCTGGAGTAACAACAGAAATCTTACAAAGTCGAAATAGCTCATGGAAGACCTCTTTATAAGGTTCTAGATACACAACAAAGTCAAGGAGAGTAGACGGTCTCCCTTAACGCTCAAAGACAGATTCAATGGCTGTAGCATTGCTTATTCGGCTGAATGATTAGCTAATACATATTTGAGAAATTATGAATAATAAGCATATGATTTTACCTGATAATAGACTACTAATGATAATATAACAGCTTCAAATACCGAACTAGTAACGTTAAGTAGCCTAGGTTAATTCTTGCAACTATAGGGGGTGCTGTTCCGCATTAGCATATTTGGGTCTCCAAATTAAACTGCCTCGTGCTAAATTCTTGATCGTACAATATGCATATTATTGTTATTATTGGATAGAAAACACCTTCTAGTTTCTATAGAAGTTGGAATTTTGTCTCTGAGTGGTACAGAACAATATCTACAGCACTTTTCATGACAGGGGTCAGATTTCAGAAATTTTTACCCCTGATCTGGAGTCTGTTTTTAAGGCGACAGTGAATGCTATGAAGAAACCGACACTGCCTACGTCTTCCTCTGGGTGTCTGTACGTCATCACGTTTTGAATGGAGTCTATTGCACAATCCCAGCCATTATAAAACCACAAAATGTATAGGGACCGCCCTTTCTCGTCGCGCGCCTGAAGCGTGAAGGACATCGGACTTGCCTCATTCCAAATCCTTGTCTAACCAGCAATATTTCCCCGGTCATGTTTTCAGTCGTTATAGTTGTTAAAAACATCATAATGTAGTTAATTTGAACCGTTTTATAGCAATTTATATCCGTTTAGTGCGATTTTGAGGAATTTCTTTGTTGTGCACTCTGAAACTTTGGACACGTTTTGGGGTCCCGTTCGATCGTTAGTGGATATTTCGAAGGACAGAGGACATCTATCGACCAAAAGACGTTTATAACATAGAAAGGATACATTGCCCAAGAATCTGATGGAAGAACAGCTCAAAGTAAACAATATTTAATATGATAAATCGTTGTTCTGTCGAAATATTTTAAACGCATATTTCGCCATTTTGTTTGGTATAGCTTCACTTGGCGAACCCTGTATTGAAAAGTAAGGATAATTTTAAAAATGTAAATCAGCGGTTGCATTAAGAACTAATTTGTCTTTCGATTCCTGTCAACCCTGTATTTTTTAGTCAAGTATATGATTAGCTTTCGATTAAACTAGATCACTCTGAAAGCTGACGTTCCTCATTTTGAGGCTTGAGTTGTGACTATTTCCATTGTATAACCACGGTTTTGTATGGCTAAATATGCACCTTTTCGAACAAACTGTATATGTATGTTGTAAAATGATGTTACAGGAGTGTCATCGGAAGAATTCTGAGAAGGTTAGTGAAAAAATTAATATATTTTGGCGGTGATTACGTTATAGCGCTCTTTGGCTGGAATCGATGCTCTGGTAACGTTTGCACATGTGGTATGCTAACTTATCGATTTATTGTGTTTTCGCTGAAAAACGCTTAGAAAATCTGAAATATGGTCTGAAATCACAAGAACTGGGTCTTTCCATTGCTATGCTTTGTCTATTTTTATGAAATGTTTTATGATGAGTAAATTGGTCATACACGTTGCTCTATCTAGTAATTCTAGTCGATTTGTGATGGTCGGTGCAATTGTAAACTGTGATTTCTACCTGAAATATGCACTTTTTTCTAACAAAAACTATCCTATACCATGAATATGTTATCAGACTGTCATCTGATGGTTTTTTTTATAGGTTATTGGCTATCAATATCTTAGTTGAGCCGAATTGGTGATAGCACCTGAAGGAGTAAGAAACTGATGGAGTTAGAATAGTGGTGTATTTTGCTAACGTGTTTAGCTAATAGATTTACATATTTTGTCTTCCCTGTAAAACATTTTAAAAATCTGAAATGGTGGCTTTATTCACAAGATCTGTATCTTTCATCTGGTGTCTTGGACTTGTGATTTAATGATATTTAGATGCTACTATCTACTTGTGAAGCTATGCTAGCTATGCTAATCAGTGTGTGGGGGGGTGGGGGGTGCTCCCGGACCCGGGGTAGAGGCTCGTTAGAGGTTTAACTTAGCTGATCTTCAAAATAGGGAATTCAGCAGAGTTCTCTGATACATTTTTACAACTCATTGAAACTCTGAAAATAAATACACGGGCAAATGTTACCAAATATGATAATAATAGGCCTGCATTACGGTAGGCAGCTAATTGTTAAATTACACTTTCCATCCTTACCTTGGAAGGTCACTGTCTCTGCGCTGGGAGGGTAGTAGAACGTCTCTCTGAATAACGGAGCGTGGTTTTGGCTTAACTGCGTTGGGGAAAATAAAGACTCATATCGCGTCTGTACATCAATGACATCAACCAAGAGCTGGGGTTCATTTACCACCACCCACTCGAAAGAAAAAGGTCAATAATTTACAAGGATGCCAGAGTTTTCCAAAGTCATTCGAAGTTTTAACTTTGAGTGACCTAAAACATAATTATAGGTTTATACGGTAGGCTATTAGTACCCTATATGAATCCAAATGTGAAAAGTGAAATGTTAATATTATATTGTGGTTTATTTTTAATTAAGTATTTATTTTGATTATAAATATATTATATGCATATAGTATTTTACTTTCGTTACATCATTTTTCCTCTCCACCCCTTTTCTTAACGTGTCCTGTTCGCCTTCTCATGAAGTGCTTCAACTTCAGTTTGCAATACTGATATCACTGCTGTGCGCAACCCGCTCGCTTCGGAATGTAGACGCAAAGACGTCTGTCTCCACAATGGAACTGCAATCCGAACTGCTCAAATCCATCTGGTACGCGTTCACATCGCTGGACATGGAGAAATGCGGCAAAGTATCGAAGTCCCAGCTGAAGGTTAGATTTGAAGTGTAATATTTCCAAGTGCTGAGCTTTATAATAATGAAATGGGCGTTGAATTGCTTCTATGCCTCTGGCGCCAGCTTGTTACTCAGTCTACAATTCACATACTAATATCCACATGATCGTTTGTTTAGATAACCTTATAAACAAATGTTTTGAGGTTTGAAGATCTGATCAAGATAGCCTTAAAAGACATTGTTAGCCTCTTACAAGTTATTATATTAGGCTATAATACATTATTCAGTGTGAATCTAGGGATGTATGCCATGTATAAAGTTAACAGTCCACCAGTAAAAATAA